>NC_135501.1:56088825-56388825 GCF_052857255.1 Amblyomma americanum
ATGTGAGATTATTGGTGGGTTCTACGACTGCCAGAAGCTTACGCACACGTCTCAAATAATTTATGCATACGCTGTAAATAGCTCTTTAGTAAGGTGCAACCAGTGAAGTGCCCAGCTTTCAAAAATGCACAAGAGCGCTTAAGATTTATTGTTATGTTTTTTTGCAAAATGGGGATGAGCTGCTTACAGGCTCATCGTTTTACGTATTTTGTGAATGATAGAATTTTGCTTGCGGAAGCAAGATCATCACGCAGAAAGGCAATTGCCCGTGATACGAGCTTCTGGGTTGTTGGCAAATGCCGAAGATAAAGCGCAAGCCTGACTTCGACAAAAACGATCTGCAATGTGAAACAAAAGGAGGGGTGCCCTTCCGCAGTGGCGGAGCCTCACACACACATATGCGACACTGTAGTCATGCAATTATTTGCTTTTAGTAGATAGCAGATAAAAACCAGACAAGCACGATAATAAAAGACTAAAAGGGTTTCTGCTTATTTCGTCTTGAGAGATGGAGGACGCAGCATCAGTGGGGGCATGCTTTGGAGGCACTCCAGCCTCCAGTCCTGACGCGTCTATTTTAAGTGGATCGATACCGGTGGCGATAGGAAACCACTCAGTAGGGGCACTAACCCGTACCATGCTGTATCAGCAACGCATTGAGAGAGAGTATATTGCTGTTGTCTGGATTTACTCCTCCCTTAACAACAGGAAAGAGCGTTTCAATGATACGCGCCATGTGAAGAGGGGGCCCGGGTCAAGACACTTTTATGTGACCAAAAGGGGAGCGCCTCGTGTCCCGACTTGTTTTTTCTTTAGTGCGACAGCCAGGCTGCAGTACTGTCAGCTACATCTTCTCCCTCGCCTTAGCAAAGCGTGGTGGACAGCCTCAAAAGAGCAGGCAGAGCACCGACTCGACCATTAGTGGTGCACCCCAGTTGAGTCGACCAAGAACGGTCGGTCTTACTTTGTCAACATGACTTGGTTGAACCACTCGCTATGCTTCGTCCTATTCGTCCTGGCAGTGGCCGACCGGGAGAATAACCTCGGTCGCGAACATACGGACAGTACAAGGGTGAGTAACCGAACATTCGAAATTGGATGACACCTTCCTTCACAACTCTCTCAATCCAAAGAAAGACCGGCTGCCATGCAGCAACTTTGCAGAGGAGGTAGGGGAATCCCTCATTAATATTTTAGGGGTATCTCCTGGGACTGCTTGTTGGCCAGTGTTCACAAAAGGAGCACGTATAGCATACTGTTTGATAGGTGTGCCAGAAAATTTGACAATCATTACATTGTTGTTGCCTGTAGACATGACAAGCAGAGAAGGGATTAAAATGCAGTGAGTTAGATCTGGAAGCTAAATTGGTATCATTTGTGCTACTTAATTCCAACTCATGTAATTGATGCCCTAGAAATATTTAACTACGGACTGAATGATTGAGGACCATGTAGCAACGCACAATACTGGAATTATTTCAATATAAGTGCACATCCTATGTGAACGTACGAATGAAAATTAATTTTTTCTTGGAACCCCCACAATTTTGAACGCAAAACCGGTTTTGTTAGAAAGATTTGGTCTATTATCAGAGTGACCGTTTAGTTGCCTTCTGGACTGGCGTTAAAGTAGAAACCCTGCCGCCATTTTTCTCGGCCAATCCCCTGAAAGCCATAATGAGCAATTGCAGTGGTTTAAGGTCATGCGGGGCTGCCCAGCTCCAGAGAAAATACGCTTAGTGAAAAGCCCTCGTTGGTAATTCCGCATTGCAAGTTACAACCCATTTTTCATAAAAGGGCTTTAAACCTGCTTTACCTACATTTACGTTGCGTTTGAAAATGCTGTTTTCGTTTTCGTCAGCAATTTGGCCATTAAAACATAAGCCAAAGGTTTTGGCAAAAATTTGATCCTCCAAGATTGGTCACTGTTGTTCAGTCACGTAGCCGCGTTCAAGCACCCATGGGAAGCGATCGAACCACAGGGTCATTGGCGATCGGCCGTTACCATTTCGCACCAAGCATTTCGCATCCGATAGTGAGCTGGTTAGTGCGGTGATTGGAAAAGGCTATCGTCGGCACGGGGGACTCGATAGGCTTTGATTTCCGTGATTGGGCGCTTGCTGCTTTCGCATCATGCTGCCGTCAGGCTGTCACGCCAAATGAAAGTGAAAACGGACGATGAATTCGTATTGAATACGGCCCCAGGGACCGCATTCTACAATTGTCCATTGGCCATATCGTCCTTGGTTATTGGTGACGGAGATATACTCGCGGATTTGCAGCTGATGTGTGGGAGGCGACGCGACCATTGAGTAGTTGGCGACCGCAGTTCACCACTGGCGGGAAATCGCCTTCAATGGAAGCTAATTCCGATGCATTTTTTTCTTTATTTTACTTTTTCTACATTTTATTTCATGGCTTTTTTGATCGTTTTTTGTGTATTTTTTCTTTCTTTGTCTTATTTTATTTCACTCGAATAACGACGCATGGTCTGTTCCCGTGTCTATTGTTGCGAAGGATGGCTACGGTAGGCAAAAATGAAGTCCGGTTGCCAACCACCTATCGTCGTGTCGCATCAGCAGTCACTTGAAAGCCGCGAGCATATTTAAGAGACTAATGACAGGTGGGGCAAATGGACACTGGACAGGTGCGGAATAGTGCCCCAGGTTTCCATTACCGTGGAGGCTCATGACACGAGAGAAGGGCAGTGCTGTACTCTAGCCGTCTTTTTCGCGTCAGCTAATATCCTGGCTCCTCAATTTGCGCTTATCTTTTTTCATTGCCGAGAACTTCATTCATAAGCAGGATATGTGCGCTTGACAATGCAATATCGCCTGGGAAAGCTGCCGCAGGAATGGAGGGCTTCGAAGTAGCCGTTGGCGTCGTCACGTCGATTCGCGCGGTGGCCGCGAGGCGTGTATGTTCTTTCCACCTTGTACTTTGCTTCTCTTTCTTTATCTAGCCACATACTACTAGTACTACTCAATAGGAATGGCCCTATTGTGAAGAATGTCCTGTATGTTTTCTTCCGCGCTCATAAAGTAAACGCTGCACTGCTTTGCGTTCAGAGACTTCGCTTCTGGACCAACTAAAAATTCAACTAGAAAAGTAGCGCATGATAAAGAAAGGACACAAGCATTTTAGGCTTCCTGTCCCTTCTTCACCATGTTTCTTTTTCTGGTAGTTCTTTTCATCGTGAGCCTATACTAACTTCCCTAATAATGTATACGTTGACCCTGTGTTTAACAACATACCACATCAGTTTAACTTCAGATACTGTTTTTACGCTTGGTACTGCTGTTTGTCTTCCCTGAGCCAGCACCTGGCATGTGCATTTGTAGCAACATCGGGAACATCGGGCGGCGGGCGTGTAACGTTTACCCGGCATCTGATTTGCGGGAATCGCACTTATAGAAGCGCAACTGAAAATTGTTATTTACTGGTGCAATGGTGGCAACTACATAGTGCGCGAAAGGAAAAACTGAAGATAGAAGATAGAATAGTGCCGAATCTGGCTGGTGCCAATCATGTCTATGGTGAAAAAAAACACTCTGCTCATTTCTATACATATATATTTGAGAGGCTGTTCCGTCCTCTAATGACCTTGTTTGTGCAGAAGTGATGCTTCCACCCGCCTCATTTTGTGGGTTATTTTCACTTCGGATACTACAGCTTAATGTTGCTTGTCGCTCAAAGCGACAACAGCAAATTAAACAGAGATAATGTTTACGTCATGTACTTCGCGCTCTTTTCAAAATTGATTGAAAATTCTCGAGGTCCAGCTAAAGCAATGACCGAATATGTTGAAGACGCACAGACATATAAGCAAAAAGGAATAAAAGAGATATACCTAATTGAAGACCTCCGGTGTTTATCTTTGTTGAACTTAAAATGCAAAGGGCTTTTAACAAAACGTTTACCTTAATGTTCCGGAGAATTTCTTTCGTGGTTTCTGCATTTGACCCTCATTGGCCTGAAGCTCCTTAATCGAAGGGACTCAGCCTAGGAGACGACGTGAGAAGGCTTCGTTAGTCTGAGGCGCGATGGCGGAGGTTAATTTCGCAGCTCATTCCAAAGTTTCTGTCGTGCCGTATACACAGCTCTCATAGCGTTGAACGCTAAACGATTTTGCTTCCACATTCAAAGTGATCAAGCGAGGGCAAGCTGGGAGAAGCAATTAAGTGCCGACTCGGCCCTTGCCATCTCAAAGCTTGCCAACAAACTCCCGCAAGTGTTGTCGGATCTTGAAAATTGGCTGTCTTAATGTGTATATTCAGGCCTTTTTGGGAGTGCGCTCACCCTGTCTGCCAATCCATAAGAGCTCTCAATTGTATATATTACGCAGTAACATTCCTGTCTGGTAACTCTGAGGAGATCAATACGGCGCACATGCGGAATGCGAACAAACCTTGCCCTGTATTCACTTTCTTACCCACTTTGAACCTCCCTTTGCTCCAGCGCTGAATGCAAGACTAGAGCGGTCTGCGTCATGGTGTCTGGTCACCTTTTTTTCCCACGAAAGCCTGCTTCCGTGGCAAATGCTAATGAATTCTAGTCTCTCGAAACTGAATCCTTTTGCAGTGAACTCTACCCATTGAAATTTCAGCGGCAGGATTATAGAGGCAATCTCATTTATATTCACCTTTGCTTTCTCCTTCCATAACAGATGTTCGGCGCTTTGCGCCATGTCGTTGCCGTCTTTACATCAAACAACCACACCTCCTTCAAGTGCCTCAGTGCCACGCGGACTCGTTTCGACGCTGAGGCGAAGACAGCCACATACATATGGCACCTCAAAGCACATAGTGGCCACCGAAGGTGCGTAGCGCGGTGTTGATGCGCCGCTGTAGGCCCTTTTTCTTTTAAGAGCGTGAACTCCGATTACCCGCATTCGAAAGTTTCTTGTCCGTCCGAGATTTCAAGTTGGCGGCCTGTCATGGGATCAAATTGCTGCAGCATCGTGCTAAATGAGACCCCCCCCCCCCCCCCCCTCACGTGACCGCGCGCGCGCAGTCGTCGGGCCGCCACAGCGGCCGGTTAACTCCCTGTGCATGTATCATCTGAGCGGGCCGAGATAAAATTGTGGTCCAACCGTATGGCGGAAAGGGTTCGGAGTGGTGGCAAACGAATCGGCGAAGTTTAATTTGCAGTGGACCGGCAAAGAAGTGATGTTCGAACTCCGAAACGTGCAACTTGAGTGCGGTGTTTGCCATATTTTGGATGTACAGGGTCCATCGCTATTTCCACACTCAATGGCTGGAATTTAACAAACAAAGATAAACAGCATTGATGCTCTTTTTTGCATATTTGTTTTTCTTCTGTAGGGAAGCATGACTAGGTGATTGTGGTGTCGCCTTTTACTGGTGCAGAGGGGCAACAAAGCATAGCTTCATCTCATGGCTCTAACTTGAGCACTTCTTGTACCCTGTTGAAAAATAGGAGAAAAAACTATTATGCCAAGAGGCAAAAAACTTCTAGTGCTCGCTGACAAAATCGGTCGGAAGAGAATTTCTTCTCCCATTGCTATAGGACCATCTTCTCCTGTCAAGATACAAGTTCTGTCAGTGGTGCAGAAAATGCCGACGTCCCGGCAGCTGACGACCAACTGATAGGATTATGTTTAGATTTTGAAGCAGGCTACTAAAACGACCTAAGCGAAATTAAAAAAAAAAATTCTAAGGAGGATTGCGATGCTTTCTAATGCGAATTTAAAGCACAGCTGAGTTGCTGTTATGATTTTTTTATATATTGGTGTAAAGATTTTGAGAGATGCGTGCATGCATGTACTGTTATAAAGCACTCTATATTTTCCACACACACTCTTTTTTCAAGTAATCTGCTTCGGCGTCGGGAAAGGCAGAGCCCTCTCGGCGGTAGTGAGGAGCCTCAGAATTTTGGCGTCGGCGGCCCTGGTCCTCTGCTCGGGCAGCTGGCCTAGCAGCGGCAGACGAATCATTTTCACTGGTTGCGCCGCTCATTAGCAAAAAAGAACTGGCTGAGACTATTTTGTATTGTATTATATAAGACGGCAGTTTATACTAGGAAGACAACGCTGCGAATAGCGTGGCCGAAGCGGACATATATCGCGTGGAACACATTTCACAGCATCATCATCAGCCTGACTGCACCCACTGCTGGGCAAAAGCTTCTGCCATGGCTCTCCTATTAACCCCGTCCTTTTGTTCATAGAAGGTTGTGTCCAAGTAATACACCAGGGTGGCCAAGTCCTGTTCTGCTGAGGGAGTGCGTTGTCGGTTCGGGTCTCCGATATCAGGCCGCACCCCAGGCCTGGTAATGCAATTCCATCGACACGCGTTTACTTTTTTCAAACCCGGTGGGGAATTGCGCGGCACAGGGATTCGAACCCCGGTCGTCTTGCACGCGAGGTGGATGCTCTACCTCTACGCCATCGCTCTACCTCTACGCGAGGAGGGAGCGCGTCGGTGCGCGTACTGCTACTACTTGTGGCTACGTGTGTGTGTGGGGAGGGGGGGGGGGTGGATAAAATCTTCTGCCACCCTTTTGCGGGTGGATTGCTTTGCGTGGAGTGGGGTGGGAGGAATGGGATGGGGAGGGAATTTCGCAAGCGAACGCGCAGTGACCGTCGGTGCTGGTACTACAGGTCCAGGATATCCGGTGTAGCGGCATGGCACCTACCCCCCGCGGTGGCTCAGTGGTTAGGGCGCTCAGCTACTGATCCGGAGTACCCGGGTTCGAACCCGACCGTGGCGGCCGCGTTTCGATTGAGGCGAAAGGCAAAAGGCGCCCCTGTGCTGTGCTTTGTCAGTGCACGTCGAAGATCCCCAGGTGGTCGAAATTATTCCGGAGCCCTCCACTAGGGCACCTCTTTCTTCCTTTCTTCTTTCACTCTCTCCTTCATCCCTTCCCTTACGACGCGGTTCAGATGTCCGCCGATATGTGAGACAGATACTGCGCAATTTCCTTGCCCCAAAATCAATTTAATTTCATTTAAATTCATGGCTCCTCAGGCTGTGCGTGCCGCGGCAGGCGGACGTTCAGAGTCGTGTGGCGGGACGCGGCTAAGCCCATGAACAGGCGCTTAAGAGCCGCGCTCCAAAAAGTAACGCCTAAAAAGCTTTAAGGTTCACCTACGAAACCCAACTTTTAGAAACTCGCCAGGTTCCAGCCTCGTAGAGTGTGGCCACACACGAGGTGCGGGTGGGTTTTAAAATTCGCTCATGATGCAATTCCAGCGAGCGCTGAGCCACTGACCTTCAGCCATGACCTTGAGCAGGAGTGAAGGCTTCACGGAAAAGAAGGAAGTTCCGCTGCGCGCTTGGATTGTACCAGACAGATGTCTACATCACTGACCAAGACAGCTTTCTGTCCAACGCTCTTCTTCCGAACGATGCAGTTTCCAATTGCGCCTTTTACTTTTCTTGGATGCCGGTGGTCGTTTGGCATTTGAGGTTGACATTTATTTCTTTCAAACATGAATGAGGGAACTGTGACGAAAGGAGGTGAAGCCTGACCAGGTCGCAGTTCCCCAAAACAATGTACACAACAGTGCGCAACACAGAAGTTCTGAATAATAAAACAGCATGATAACAAATAAAATAGTTGAATAAAACGTCAGTATTACAGCACAGATATTACAGTACACCATAAATTAAGGCAGCCTTTAAGAATGGCACGAAATCACTAAAGAAAAGACTCGCACACTCATCTTGACAAGAAAACAAACGAAACTTCGCTGAAAAAAAAGAAATTATATTATGTCAGAATTGTTTAGTTGGTTTTTATGGTTTTTTTACAACTTATTCTTAGCAGATCAAACATGACTCTTAAAGTTGTGTATATGAGGACAACCAGAATCCCTTAATTAAGCTTTTGTTTTCTTTAATCAGTCTTCGTTTTAGGGACTAAGTTTCTTTGTTCCACCTTTTTTAACTGGCATCCATCTAGAGAAAATGTTTAAATTGGTTGCACTCTCCTACTGCGCTGCCTTTAGCACACTGTGGAGGTGAAAGGCTGTCGAATGTGGGCGTCATAAATATTAACCTTCTGCTTGCGTTTTCATATTCGTCGCGTCCTCCATGGTGAATGTTAAGAGCAATCAAAACTTTTGGATGTTTTTTTCTTTTCGGATGTCTAATTTCATAAAAAAGTTTTCAGTGCCGCTGTTAGGAGTTGAGAAGCCGTAGGTGTGACAACTAACAGAGAGGGAAAGTAGGCATCTGCAGGAGCTTACGCTTAAATATCCGCAAAGGAAGCGAATTGATCATCCAGAAACCAAATTCTGAATAAAAATAAAAATATGCAGACCACGAACGCGACACCCAGTGTCATGAAGAGCTGAAGGCTAAGTACGGGCTGTAAACAAAAATTAATTCCTTCCTGTGAGAGAAACAAAAGCAGAGATTTTAAGTTACGGACACTTAATCACATTGCACAAATTTGGCGTGGTGCCTAATCTTTATATTTTGTTTTTCCGCAGAAAGAAACACAAGGTACGTGATATCACACGAAAGCGCACGTCACTGAATACAGGGTAGCTGGCTGTCGTATTTATATGGAAATGCATTAAAAATTGTTTTAAAATACCTCACAAGAAATTTATTGAGTGGAGAATCACGCGCAAGAGTGCTGCATTCAGTGGCACTCGATGCAACGAAGCTTTCCTTTTAATTCCTACATTTTACCTTGAAGAATTGCTAATTGTCTTGCTTATTTTTAGCTCTTGACGTGTCTTCCTCGGCACGCTGTGGCTACTAGCTAACCTTTGTATTGGCGCCCAGTTTGCATTAGAGCGACATTTTTCATTACAGGCGGATTCGCACTGGCGAGTCTCATACGTCGCGCGACCGATTTCAGGCAATTAATCACGGTTTCCGAAGCACTACAAAAGCGAGGAGGGGGCGCAGCAAATCGATTTAAACATGTAGCGCGACTTCCACGACTGGCCAGTGTGAACCCGCCTTACGTGTCTCCTTGGCGACGCTTTTCCACCACCATTTATGCTGCAATGTTTTGTTTTTGCTATTCCAGGAAAGACGTGCCTTTTGACATATCGTTTGGAGGAACTCCGGGCCAAGGCACTTTTGTCGTGAATAACGGTGATTATCTTTTTCATTTCTCTCGCTCGCTGTCACCCTCTTTTTCTCTTTCATATAATGTAGGTACGCCTGGTGTGACTATGCTGAATACAGATATATTCCAGTGAAAACGTTACATTTAACCAGTCCTCGCAGCGCTCCAGATACGGCTCTGTAGACAGGGTTATCCACATGAAGCTGCGCAGAGAAAACGCGAAAACTTTCTTGTCTATGAGTGCTTGCAGCGCTTCGTGAGTGTCGGTGGTTCTATTTTACGTACCCACACTAATACATATTGCATAACTTCCAGTAGCAGCAATCTTTTTTACTGTTCGGCCAAAACCTGACGCAGTCTCAGAAGCGACGCTGCACTTTCCACCTTGTACTGAAGTGGATGGTGAACAGTTACTGTCATGATATGAGCATGTTTGTCACACCACGATCATCATAGATATTAAGTGGAGATTTTTATCATAATCGGGGCGATATAAACGACACTGGCTAGCTGCGCAATATAGAAAGAGGTTACTCTCGGATGAAAGCAGCCTCCTACGCCTTGTGAGTAAATATCAAGCGGGCATTCGTTTGCTCTCTCAGCGTGCTCTGCATCTCTCATTGTTCGAGCGAGTATCTTGGGGCCAACCTGTGAGGCACTGCAGCAACTAATGCCCTGAGACAATGAAGTACGCACTGAGACAATTAAGTACGCGAGAGGGCAGAGTCGAAAAAAAAATTACCTCTCTTAGCAATGAGCTCTAAGCTGTACTGAGGTTCCAAGGGTGTTCGCACCGTTTGCTCTGCCCCAGAAGACGATGCACGAAAAAGAGAGCAATGCCGTCGGCGGCGTTTCCGGCCTAGCTGTGCATCACGAAGCGGTCGTTCCGGAAGGTTGAACCACTCAACACCTTCAGCTGCTACTGGCAATCAGCTAACGCTGATTAATGCGCTAGTCCGCTGAGTTTAGTTCTACCACTTTTTTTATTATCCCTCCAGATAATAATTATACAACGAGCCTGCCTCTCATCGATAGTTAGAGACAGGCCATTAAATCATCTGCTATTCTTTAAATTACCAGATTTCGTATTGTCCTGGAACCAATACGTGCTTCCCGGTTGTGCGGGAATGAAAAGCCATCGTTAAAGTAAGCACTCTCCAGAAGGCTCTTCTGGCGGGCTAGTTGGTGCATTTCGTTCGTTTGCCTGCAAAGTCGCGAAACAACGACAAGTCCAGGATTCTTGGACGTTAATTTAATTCTGAGTCAACGGTCGAACATTACAGGGCAACGTTATGGAAAAATTGGAGGTAAACACTGATTCTTTTGACGTGTAGCAAAATCTCTATTTTATAGTTTGTCCGTCGCTCGAAGGCAGTAGTTACGACTGCCATAGAGAACCAATGAGGAACGTTTTTGACGATAGCAAAAGAGTTAACGGCAAGAAAATGCACGCCTGCCGAAGGGAAGATCTGCGGATATGATTGTTATAGTAAAGTAAATATAAATAAATGTGTTCATAATCTATGTGCCGTTAAAAAATGCTCTTGCCCACAGTTTATCGGTACTGATTGAGTAAGCAGAACACAACACCTCGTTACTCTGGCCTCGTTGCTTCGCGTAGTCTGAAAATGATTGACGTGTCCAGTAGCCCCCTACTACACAGAGAAACTACGCTATAGCATGCCGAACTGAAATAAAAAATTATCTCGTTCTCTTCGAGACGTCTCTTTGATATGTGCGCCTTTCACTTTGGTTTCTTTGCAGACACTGCGAACGCGCACACTGCTTACTACCGGTACAGCGACTACAGGACTTGCGCCATCACTCAGTCTCCCTACGATGGCAGTGACCGTAAGTTTTGTACATCGACTTCGGACAGTCATAGCGCAGAAGAGAAACATTGCGACGGGAGTGAAGCGTGCACTGCAAGAGAGTAAAACGCAGACTACGTTTTCGTATGCGCACCAAAGCATAGGCGCGTATAAGTGAAGAGATAAATAGAAAGGTACAGTCATGCGACTGATTCGCAAATTAATAACATTGCGTAAAACACTCGAAGCTTATATCTGATCTTTTATCCCTTCTGCGAACCTAATTAATCAGTTTTACAGTAGTGCCATTCTCGCTCTAAAAACAAGAAGGATGGAACGTGGATGCAATTTTGTGCACAACATATGGGCAGTTTCAGCAATTTTTGTGCATGCTTTTAACCATTATCGTCTGTCCCTAAGCTGTTCTCATGGAATACCGAGCACTGACGTGAGATATACAATTAGCTTCCAGGTGCTTTGGACCGGCGCTGCCCATGTTATAATTATGTTCGTGCTTTCATTCGGTGGGGTAACGCCCTTAGTATTAATGCAACACACTTGCTGCTCCGAGGATTTTCTCATCTGTAGTGTAATTGCACTCCTTATGTGTGGGAATGCCACTCAAGGTCGTTTTGTTCTGCAAAAGAAAAATATAGTTCTGGAACTGGATTCATTTCGTCGAACAAGGCCCTCACTCTTGCGTGTCCCAAGACGCCTGTCCACGGACCTGTTCCCGTCCCTTCCGGTCGCGGTAACAATAACAGCCAATGTCGAAGAGGCAGAAAGTGAGCTCCTGAGCACGTCTTAAAACGTTTGAGGCCATCGAGGTTTCGTGGCACTCACATTCATGCAGCCAAGGACAATTCGCATTCAATTTTCATGTGTTGTCAAAATTGCTCAGCCCCAAACGCGACGCAAGAATACAGTAATTTATTTCTGAAACATAAGCACACGTAAACAAACGGTTCAACCCTACTACGGCCACAAAATGGATATTGATCGTTTTGTAAGCAATATTGTGCAAAAGCACTGAAGTTCAAGATGAATTTCAAAATACGCTATATTGCCTTCTGTAGAACCGCTACCTTATCGCGCGGAGTTCGAAAAGCATAGAGGCAGAAAGTTTGGCATGCACAGAAGAAAATAGAGAAATAAAGAAATAGAGCGGGCCTTACTTTGTCGGTGCAAATTGTAAAGAGCCGCTTCGAAAATGCTGTCGATTATTTGTGACCAAATGCTGTGCGACGCATTTCCATAAATTCCACAAATTGTTGTTCTCCAATCGAAAAGAAAATTAAAGTACAAGGCAGTTTAGGTGCCCCTAGCGGCCCTCTCAAGTTAGAAAAACAAACCCGTTTTTTATCCCTTGCTTAGTAAGTGGTCTGCTACGTTTTAACTTTCTGTATCTTAGCGGGGTTATACGGTTGACTACATTTTCTTTATGTAACTCTACGAAGACTAAGGGTTAACCGAAACTTCGCACTTCCCATCCTTTTTTCCAGACTGCACACTCTGGGTGAAGAAAAACTTCAAGCACAACGTACCCAGGCACTGCCTCGACAAATACGAAGAGACTTGCGACGTTAGGGTCCCGCTAATTGACAGGGACCTCTGTAAAGATGAAGATGATTAAAATAAGCCCATGAAGCGTCTGCGCACGTCCAACTCCTCGCAGAAGTTTTTCTTTTGTGTGTGGTTTGCCTATTGTATCTCGCATCGCCAAATAATAGAGAGCATTGAAGTAAATTAGTAATCTCGGTTGGCAGCGGTCGGTATCAAATGCTGAAATTGGATATTCAGGTCCTGAACAAAAAAATCACTGGCCGTTCATTGTGGTGGGAATGCATATATTAGCGGAAGTTAAGATATTACGAAACTCTGATGCCAGTCAGAGAGTTAAATAACTGTCAGTAGTCAGGCAGCGAAAACAGTAATGAGGTGTGCGTCTAGGGTTGCAGCGCCACGCGCGCGACCATTTGGCCTCAAGGTCACGAACGGTCACTCATCCATCCATATAAGATAGGCCCGCAAAGTGCCAGACGTAGCAAGAGAAACGAGAAAGCAGGGAGGGAAGTAGGGGTAACAGCGCGGACGACGTCACTCACGACATGGGGTCGTCGAAAGCACCATACACAGCAGCTGGGGTTAAATAGATAATATCTGCATGAAGAGCGAGTATAAAAAGGAAGGAAGTGAGGATTATCAGGTGGCCATTGAGGTTCCTGCCCTGCAGTGGGGAAAAAATACTTAGCGAAGCCAAGACTGCAATGTACCAGTACGCCGACACAAAGGAAGCGTATCGTAACCTTTTAGGCCTCGATAGCCGAGGAAAGATCAAGGATTGCAACCCGACATTTCCCGTTCAGGCAGCGACATGTGGTCAGAATGTCGCATCGGTAGGGAGAACGACCGCCAGTGCGCTGTGTACAAGGGGAAATTTCAACTATCCAACTGCCTCTTCGCTACTACTTTTCGGTGACAATCGTTAGGGAAACTCGTTTCAGCACCGAATTATTCGCCTTCACCGTAACCTTCTTTCCCTGTCGTCCCTATATTCTTTGTCATACCATGTGGCCTACTGATCTCTACACTTCTTTATCTATGGACGACTGTCTCCCCCTCGACATTAATTTTTATTAAAATGCAATATATTGTATGCTAGACAGAAAAAATTAAAATCAGCATTCCACATTTATTTTGTTCTTATCATCTCAAATTTAGCATAAAGCTATTTTTACCCCTGCCTGTTTATCGGCTTTCCACTGAGAACCCAATTCTACCTGCTCTGAATAACTAATTTAATATCTGCTACGGGTTCTATTTTGACCCTTGATATTACTTATGTTTCTAATGAGGCGGAGTGCTTGAAGCATGCTCCCATATGCCACGGGTTGGCCCGGTATTGCACCGCTTCCAGGATCGGCCCGGGTTATAATAGCACGCGTCTTTTCTTTCAATCTTTGCACTTCTATCTTTCGACTCTCCCACTTTCAGCACGTGGCAGCGATTGTGGCTCAGCTTGAGCCAGTGGGCAGGCCCGTGCACTTTCATTTTCATTCTACCTGACGACAGCAAGCAAGCAAGGAAGCCTACACTAATATCATAACCGTCAGCCAAATTATGTCCACTCCACGACAATGGCCTCTCCCATGTTCTTCCAATTAACCCAGCCCTGTGTCAACTGCGGCCTCCTAATCCTCGAAAACTGCCTAATCTCATCCACCCGTCCGACTTTCTGCCGGCCCTTGCGGCGCTTGCCTTCCCTTGAAATCCTTTCTGTTACCCCAAGTGCCCATTTGTCAACTTGCTTTCGCATTATAGCCCACATCTTCATTTCAACAAGGATATCCGTAATTAGCGTCTATTCCGTTACGCTTGGTCCTCTCTTCCTCTCTCTCAAGTTGCGTCATTTCCCTTCTCATAGCTCGCTGAGCAGCCCTTAGCTTAATTTCAATCCTTTTAGTGCAAAAGCACTTCCCTAGCATTCCTCAAAAAACCGATGCGTCTCTACAGCCTGGACCTTTGGATGAAATGACATGTATATGGTGCGGCTAGGGGAAGGTCACGTGGTTCGAAAGTTTAAAAGAAATTGGCTTGAGGGACAATGACATAAGCCTTACTAGCCCCATTGGACGGAATCCCGTCAGCCACCGTTGTTGAGACCGATTTAGTCCCAAAAAGGCAGCGCCGCAACAGCCGTTGTCTACCCGTTGAATAGGCGAGTGCGCGACGGCGTGCAATGCAGATATCAAGAGCACACACATGTTTTCTTCCGTTCCCACCTTAAATGAAACATTGTATAAAGCTAAAGGGTGAAATGGCCCTCTGTGTTCTTTCTGAGGACTAAATCATCCTTGGATACATCTTAAGGACCGACTCCACCATGATGGCACCGTGGTTAGGGCACTCAACTACTGAGCCGGGAAAACAAAGTTCGATCCCGGCCGCTGCGGCCACGTTTCGGTAGGCCCCAAGGTGGTAGCTGCAAAAGGAAAATCCCTTTAAACAGGAGTTGCCAGCTGCCATGGTTGGTATGTAGAAAAGTTTTCGCCTTCATGACCCTGCTAATATTATCGCATTAAAATAATAAAAAAAGGAACGTGGCATCGCGCCAGAAAAGGCAGCTGGTTCTATATAAGAATTCTACAGGAACAAAAACGGCAGTCGCGAGTACGGGCGCCGTGTGCGCAAGCGTTGTTTATAATCCAGTCAAGCCAGAACTAGAAACAGCTATGTTTCCTGTGCGGCCACCTGTACTGTTATATTTCGTTCAGAGTTGCAGAATGATGTACAGTCTGGGTCATACTTGCGCAGAGAGATCGAATAATGTACACCAGTCGATAAATAAAGGGAACTAAGCAGTACCTCATTGTTTTCCTTTAAAGTGCTCGTGGTCTGTACTTCTCCACGTAAATGATCGCAAGAAGTTGGCACTGCGGCGAGGTGCTGCTTTCTTCAGATAGCAAAAGTGTGCTCAAGCTCTGTTCAAGAAAGTGACAGAGACTATACATTGATTTAAAAGCCGTAGCTGTATTACGTCAAGGCCGCAACTATTGCTGCTAACTACTGTAAATATCGCAAGTCGTGGTACTGCCTCAGTATGACGTATGACTGAAAGTATCGTACTTTGTCTTATGTAGGAGGAAAAATGCAACCCTTGCTGCACATGGCATGCTTGCAAGGGAAGCGGATTTTTAATCTTTGCATCTATCTCACGCCACATGTTCAAGCCATTTTGTATCACTGTGCCTGGCGCAATGATGCCACGCGCTCAAATTGGTCCAACCAATTTTCGGGGTCTTCGCCTAGGGATCTATTGAAAATTGGTGGCACCCGCGGCTGCTGTAATATGATCGGGCGAGGTTGTGGTGCTCGAAGCAGCATCGTTTTGCTGTCGGGCGCGGTTCGGTACGATCCCGAACTCAGGTTGCGCTCCATGGAGACGTCGGCTGGCTCGATGAACTGGTCACACGTCCTACGGTGTGAAGGGCAGAGGGCTGGCGTCACGGCTTGCAGGGGTGTCCGGCAAATGGCGAGTACCTCGCACCTCCCCTATATGAGACGTATTGGTGACGGCAGTACGGCATGCAGGAAGTGAGAAAAAAGAGTTTCCAAAAGAAACTATTAGGCTGACCTCAGTCCAAAAAGAACTGAGTGACTCGGCGGCGGCGCTCACAATCGCCTTGCCAATTCGTTAGGGAGCGCTAGTTAAGTAGCATGAGACAGTTTTAGTCAAGTACTCTTGTAACCTTCTTCAGACGTTTGAATTTTTGAAATTTATTGAACATGCCTCCTCTGTGACAGCGATGATCGGCTCGATAACATCTTAGGATATTAACGCCCCACTATTATTTCTTGAGATAGGGTATGCGTGTGACGTAGCTGCTGTCGCTTACGTGCAAGAGCGCGCTGTTCTTTGCGGTAATCAAACTGATTATCAGCTATCTGGGGCCTACTAAATGTGTACGAAGTCTAAACCTAGTGGTGTCAGTGATAGTGCGGACGCGATAGCGCGAGAGCGAAATTAACATCTAATTATAGCGGACACAATCGCACAACACTCCCGCCTTTGGGTGACCGCTGGCGCCAGTGCAATGGTGATTGTAGTCAACTTCTTTCTCTTGTTATCATTCTCGCACCTTTAAGGCCCGCTAGGCTGAGGAAAGTATTAGCCGTCATGAGAAGCTGGGGCTTTCAATTTTTGTGCACCGATCCGCAACGGAAGGAAACTCCTCACTACTACATATACACCACCGGACTCCGGACGTATAAATGCGCACTCGTGTTTTTCACACGTGACAAGCGTTGACTTCCCAGCTCTTTCCGGCTCCGCTCCATTCCTGCTCAGATTAAGCCACTGTTCTCCGCTTGATTTCTTTCCCCTCGGCATAATATAAGCAACATTCACCGGAGCATCACCCCATAGCAGCGGCAGTTGCAATCCACTCCAAGTTCCTCCTGTTTACGAGCTTTTCACAGGCACCGGGTTGCACAAATGCATGCGCGCTGCCGCCTTCAAGGACGTGACAAGCGCTAGGTTGGGAGTTGCTTGCTTCATGTCTTTATTGCAGTCCGTATTAGGCCACTGCTGCGTGCCTGCACGATCTCTCATCCTACATCGATTCAAAGCAGCTGCAAGCTTATTGCCGTTCTGCGTACTCTCCTCGTTTCCACAGCCGCCGAATTACACAAGTGCCTGTGATGTATCGCCATTGCGGTCGTGACATGCGCTCGCTTGTTACGTTCTGTTAACAGTCGTTCGCCTACATGAGCCCTTCTATGTTGCACTTCGAACACCCCTGTGTACTATCCTCTTAGTGGTCGGGGAAAGCGCATTGTTTTTACCTGTTTTTATCCTAATGATTTACCAACTCACGAAAGTTACTCTATTCCCTGTTTGCTGCATGAAAATCGCCTGCCCAGATTACACCACTTTTCTCCGTCTACAGGAGTTTTCCTGCTGACCACCATATAACAAGCCTTCATTGGCGCGTTGGTTGTATAAGAAAGGCTAGTCAGGTCAACTGCTTCCTTATCTCCCCGCGTTCTTCACAAATTAGTTGCTTTCTTGCGCTTCATTTTAGAGCTTTGCCGCTGCCTGCTGACCGCAACCGCTACCGATAATTTTTCAGTAGTGATTACGCTGCAGACTTTTTGTTGTTTCCTACATTACAGACTTTGTTTTTTTCGCAACGAAGTTAAATGCGGGGCTACCGGAGAGAGTCCAGAAACTCGAACCGAAGTTGAGGCAAAGGCTAACCGATCTTTTTGATACGCTCGTTGCTAAAAAGCTTCAAGATGCCGGCATGTAAGACACAATTCTGTAATCGGAGAGAGAATGAGAAAAAGAACTTCACTGCTACGGAAAATGAAAGGTTGAAGCATGATATGGCATCTGCACGTGGTTCATGTTCTGTCGAAGGTATGCGGGGAGCTGCAAAGCTATAACTGTTACTTTCGCCGAATTACTCAGACTGGTAGCCGGCCATGAGCGGGCACTCGAACCGCCATAACGTAGTATTAAAAGGTTGCCATCGTACTAATGGGGACTGCGTACCAACAATGATATTGAGTACCGACAAGATCGAGTGCCCTGCACGGGAGTCCTGCCCGGCGCCTCGAGTAATTGCTCATGGCCGGTTACTTGTATCAAATGTGACTCAGCCATTGTCATTGAAGTTGGAAATCATACATCTGTTAAATCAGAGGCGCAAAGCATCATGTCAAGTTCTTCTCTCATTTACAAAAACTGCTTTGTTGCGCAGCTACTTAAGGCAGTGCCCAGGCCAGTGTCTTGGACTGTCTGGTTAACACGCACAGGCTACTTCTGTCAGCGAGCATTTGTAGTTCGACAGCAGTAAATGGTCCTACACGCTACTTAGTATTAAAATAAAATGTTGTTTACGGGGTTCAAAAACCTTATGTCAAAGATTCAAGATGCAATGACAACGCGTTGTTCCGCATTTGCTGCGAATCAAATCTGTTAGTGCCCGCATAAGCAGTTTCGAGTCAGTCCCAGACATTTTTATACCTCTAGAGCGCTTCTGCAGATCAAGTGCTTTATTATGCTCTTTCTATTTATCCACTCAATTGATTCAACAATATTTCTGCGAAAAGCATGCCGATGACAGCGTAAATATGATGTCAAAAATTCTATGTTGGCCTGTAATTTCTTCACGTGAAATTTTAAACACAAAAAAACGCCAGATAAATCGCTCTCCACCCCCCCCCCCCTCCGCCCTCTAAACACTAATCAAAAGATGTGCACCAAATACTCAGGTGTATTGCAACCGCCTTGCTTATGTAGCCGCTGTCTGTTATTGATGCTTTAGCTTTCGTAAGCGTTTGGAATTAGCCGTCAGTGCAGTTAAGCCTCAGCGTTCTTAGGAGAGGTTGCAATCAGCCGTTTAACTAAAGAAAAAGCTATGCAGTTCATTGCGTGCATGTGTCATCATCGTAGTTATGATAGTTCCTCAGCCAATTTTTAAAGGTACTGTTGGCGGGCTTTTCTTTGCTGATTTTATTACCTAACTATGAGAGATTACAAATAAATTATGCCATATGCATATAAGAGCCTGAATGGGTACAATTTCGAAAGCAATATTGTATTACCTACCCAATCTTTTACAGTGGGCACAGTGTCAATAATATGGAGATTCTATGAAAGGTTTTAGACCATACGCGCAGTTTGGTGTAATAGAAGCATCCGTTACAGTAATTAAGCTGTGGAAGCTCGACTAGAGTCGCTGATGCATGATATAATCGTTATCACGTTATTAATTATTCTCCTGCTCCTATTCATTTGAGCAGCATATAGTTGTGCATAGGCGTCCTTTCATGGAATACAAGGTTGTGCGCTCTCTTAATCTAAATTGTCCCTTATTGGCTGTTCAGCTCTAGCTGCGCACGACAACAGGAGCGCATACAATAACATATACTTCATTGCTGAATTCTGAGCAAACATTCTTTGAGATGCTCTAAAAGAAAATTGTTATGCGGCTTTTATGGGAATAACGTCCTAAAGCGACTTAGAGTATGAAGTACGCCGCAGTGAAGGGTTCCCGATAAATTTCAACATCTGGGACTTCTTAACATTTACCAACATTGCACAGTAGACGGGCCACTAGCATTGCGCCTCCATCAAAATGTGACTGTTGCGACTTAGAACGAACCCACGCCTTTCGGGTAAGTTATAACCACCATGCTACCACGTCGGTTTTCTTTTAAGTAGAAGGTAAAAGGTCATGATACAATTTCCCTTCTTTTTAAGGAATGTGTTCAAATAAGTATTCACAATATATAAATCACTACCCTATGATTTTCAAGCCTAGGCGCCTCAAAAACTAACCTTATGTTCCTTTATTGCAGCTGCAAAAGTCTTGTATAGTTCCTTAATAGTATCGTTCAAATATTTAAGCAGAATGAATGTTCATTGTTAGGAGTATATTTCAGCTTCTAATTTGAAATTCGTCTAACGCATCGTTAATTTAAAATAAAAACTCGCTAACTGCACGAAAATTGTTGACAAAAATTTGTACTTTTCTGGGACTACATGTCTGATTTTTATGTGGTATTATTGTTATCAACATAGACTGTATGAACTCAAAAGGGAATTGCATAGAAATGCATTACATATGGAACTAATTTGTTTGCTTTTCAAATTAGGAACTAGAGGTAAACTTATGAAAGGAAGGCCATGGACTATTCTCAATTTCGGTTGCGTACTTCGTTGTAAAGGTCACCGTTCGGTTTTTTTTTTTTGTCAGCGATGCCTGCAACTTCATAAAGTATAGCACCGTGCCGCAGACCCGCTGCTTGCACTTTCGCTCTTTCGTACAATAACTGTACAGTAAAAAAGAAGACTTTCAGAATATCCGTATGCGTATTGAAAATTCGCAAGAATATTCGATAGGCATTGGATTCACTAAGCGCTTTCACCATGCGCTTCGTATTCGACTCGTCTTTTACTGTAGTATTTACATTCAATTCTGTTGGACAGCTACATAACTCTTACACAATTCAGTTTTGAAAATTACTATTATCCTTATGTGCTTTCATAAAAAGATCTTTTCTGTTTTTGCAATGTCTTAAAGTTATTTGCATGATTGTACGCGGAATAGAAAAATAGTTACGATATTTGATTATATTCTATCGAGTCAATTTTTGTCTTCGTCGATAGTGGTGCTTATGTATGTGTAACATTTTATGCTTACGAAATGAAAGTGTCACTGCAGCGCTTGTCTCAGAGACTTTATTTTGTACACTCCATGTTGGGTGAGTTTCATTTTACGCAATATGAAGAAAATTATCGAACGGCTTAGCTAAAGATCCCAGGAGGTTTAGAAAAGAGAAATACGAAACATCAAATCAGCGCACACTTTCAGGTTTAAAAAAAATAAGCTTGTCTCATTTTAAGTTAGGCATATATTACACTATAACAGTTATCCAATGCATTTGCCACAAACACCATAATTCGTCGGAAATTGCACAAGTAGCTCAAAATTGCCTCGGTGCCGATAGTCTTGCCCCAAATATTCTGAAAACCATATTTTTGTTACGAGTACTTGAGAGTTTGTTCTTGCTGGTTTTTCAACAGTGCGTTGTGATGAATACCCTCCAGGACACTAGTAACGGCGGTTTGGTTGCTTTTATTTCAGAAAATGGAGACTAATACTGATATTTTGGAACCCATTGTCTTCATTCTATACTTCGGTTCCTTATTGTGTTTACTCCCTATTGTGTTTACTATGCTTGAAGAAACCAAACGTTTTTCAAGGTTTCAAGACGGATGAATAATGTTTGTTGGTATTGCTTAGCATACGTTCACAACAGAGCCGTTGTGTGTTCTAGAAAGAAAAATGCCCTGTTATCCAACATACTTTATATACGCGTTATTTTTATTAATGCTGCCGCAGGCAACTGGGTATTGACGGTCGTAAATCAGAATTTCCTAATATTAACAAAACACCGAAAATTCCTGCAAGCTCTATTTCTTTAAAATGATTCAAGCAATATAGATGCAACCGTTTTAGTACAGAACTGAAAAGGCGTATAAATATTTTGGGTAGCTCGTTGTAATAACACCGCAGCCTGACTTCTTTACAGCTATTTTCTGGACATGGTCGGCAATATAATCGCACAACCACATATGCATATTTTGGGGAAACATATACAACCAACTTATAACCCAAGTTCAGCTTTGCAGGACATCGCTTTTATTTGCGAAGCAATTGTGAAATATTGCAAGGTACTCTTATGAACATATCGATTGCAATCATGCAACCTTCCAATGCGTAGCAAAATCTTGTTTTCAGAGTTTGTCGAGCGCTTGCACAGACTAGTTAAGACTGCCATAGCAAATTGAGGGGGCGGGGGGTGGGGGGGGGGGAGGGGTGGTTATGACAAGAGAAGCCGAAAACTGCCAGAGTTCCAAAGAGCAAGAAACGCATAACGATAAATATATCTGCGATATATTTATCGTTATGGTGCGATTTTGAGATATGGGAAAAATTTTCGTTCATAAACGACTTCCAGTTGAAGAATTGCGTTTGTCCAGAGTTTCTCCGCACGCATCACACCAGCTTTTCGCCAAGCCTATTAAAACGGTTACAGCATGAAGTTTCACATAGCACTCTTTTCACTGCTCTCTCTTCATGAAAAAGGAGCTTCATCTAAAGATACTATTTCTGCGACATGCAAATTTCCTGCTATTTTTTGAATCCTTAAATCAGGAGTAAATATACTGCACTAGTTCTGGTAAGAAATTATCGACATCCCTAACGCCAGCCGTCTGCCTCGCAGCGACTCAACTTCAGAATTCCTTATCGTCTTACGACTAAGGCCCTATTTATGGAAAAGTGAAAATAAAATTTGGAGCAATTTCATTTCGGAATAGCTTCCCGTGGTAGGCAAGTCGGGATGTAAATAACTCCGACGTTCTTTATTCACGCCTGTTGGTATTTATTAGTATGTGTGGGGAGAGCGCCGTTCCATATGATTAGAACAGTAATAGCAGTTGGTTTATAACCTAACATAATTTATAAAAAGGAGCCGACTTGTCAGAAAAAATACACTAACCAAAAATATAGCAAAAAAAGACAAAAAAAGATGGTCGTTTCAGAGCCTGTACGGGTGCTTTGATCACAATGAAGTGAAGGACGGGAAGGTAGCTATATATCAGCGATTTTTCGAAAAAAGCGGAGGTAGATCTCTTGAAGATTGTCATGGGTCCGGTTAATCTTTTCTGGCGTTGATTAAATCTGCAGCGATTCCATGAGCAAGTGTTCCGGCAATGACCCTCTCTTTGCACTCACACGTGCCGCGTCCCAGTCGATGGCATGGCCAGTGTCCCGATCATGTTACGCTGAAGCGTTCGCGAGCTACTTCTGCCTTGGGCGACGTCATTTTGGCGTCGCTTGAGCCTCGTTTTGAATTTTCCTTCTCCAGCGATGTAGAAAGCGGCATAACCACGACAGGGGTCTTGTAGACAACCCCCTAGGTCAATCGGGTCATTGACCCGCAGGAGACGTTTCCGAAGTTTACTTGAAGAGGCATGGGCCAAACGAACGTGGTTGGCAAAAAAAAATGCGAGCAAGGCTTGCACTCACGCCACGGGATTACGGCATCGGCACCAGCTTCGTCCCACATGTCAGAGTTCGGTTTGACGAGGCAGAGGCGCGCTGTTCCTGTGATCGTAGTATTTGGGCTGGATAGCCGTTCTGAATCAGGTCTTGCAGGACCTGTTTTACTTCTGCTTCTCTGCACTTTGAGCTTAGGCATATCCTAAAAACGCGGTTTAACAGAGCCGAAGCGACTGAGCGTTTGTTTCGGATGGGATGGAATGATTTATGAGTTATGATCTATGAGGGTTTAACGTCCCAAAGTGACTCAGGCTATGAGGGACGCCGTATAAAAAGCTCTCCGGAAATTTCGTCCACCTGGGGTTCTTTAACGTTCACGGACATACCAAAGTACACGGGCCTCTTGATTTTAGCCTCCATCGAAATGCGTCCGCCGCGGCCGGGATCAAACACGCGTATTACGGGTGAGCAGCCGCGCGCCATAACCACTAACATTGCCTTATAATCCACAGAATCCGCAGCGCTTAACTCATACAAACCCCCTTCCCGCAGTTTTCTGTACGTTATGTCGATGGCCACTTCTGTATCACCAACCGGCAAAACGTGCAAAGATTTTTTTTACACCTCAACACGTTCCAGCAAAGTATCCAGTTCACCCTAGAGCAAGAAGTTGAAGGACGCATCGCTTTTCTCGAAGTCCTCGTGGAACGGACTTCCCATTCTTTGGAAGCCACTGTTTAGCGCAAGGCCCCTCACACTGGAAGGTACCTAAGCATTCAATCACTCGATCCCATCGAGCACTAGCGCTCAGTCGCTTCGGATGACCACAGCGGTGGCCTAGTGGCTGAGCATCCTCCTCGCATGCGAGAGGTACGGGGTTTGAATCCCAGCGCCACCGGGTACGCACCGGTGGTACAATGGGTACGAGCTTCCCCTGACGTGGTGCTCGGCTCTAAACAGGGTGAATGCCCGGGAAACGGAATGCTTGGGAATGCTTGCTCATGGAATTATCGTACATTCTGTCAACGTTTCATACGATTAACCGGACCCATGGCAATCTACTAGAGATATATCTCCGCTCTTTCCGAAAAATCGGCCATTAAAGCTGCCTTCCCGTCCTTCGCTCCGCTGTGATAAAGGTACCCGTACGGGCACCGAAACGTGAATCTTTTTTTCGTGTTTCCATGTTCAGCAATTTACGTTTTTTTTTGACAAGTTGGTATGAATTTTCCTCGTCAGACGGCATTCCGTCGAACCCTGGACCTCTTTATCAAAAGCAGGTCCGTCTGAAATTCTCATTCTGATACCTCCTTCTCTAACCATTACTTGCATCACGTGTACTCATTTTACCGCATTATAAATAAGATTTCGTGACCTGTAATAGTACACTGATTCCCAATGCTAACATGCTATAGTTTAATATGAGTTTCCCGTGCTTCCAATATGCCCAGGCCATGTCCCGATATGCTACCTGATTTGCGGGATTACCATGGGTAGCTGGTGTTAACCTGCAACAGCTCTCTGATTTATTCCTAGCACCGACTGAACTTCTGTGGTTAGGCCCGAAACCGCCTACCAACAGGAAGTTCTGGCAGAATTATTTATTTCCAAATACCTCTCTGTACTTCATACCTATGGTACCCCCATAATGATCTTTGCTTGATTATCGCAGCATCTCATCGCCCTTTAGAAACAGTTTTTTTGTGTGTTTGGTTGTCCGTAAATACTTGTCCTATATTTACCCATAACTCAAGACACATGCACTTTGCCAGACTAGGCATTTCATAGCCATTAGTTCTGAGAACCAGAATGATCAGTGTTATCTTTAAATTACTGGAAGAAATTCAGGACAGCCTCCTCTAGTTCCTTGGTTGCCACCAGATGGCGCATGCTGCAAGTAAAAAGTACTGCACTGACCAAATTAATAATAATAACAATAATTGTTTTTTTGGGGAAATGAAATGGCGCAGTATCTTTTTCACATACCGGCGGACACATGAACCGCTCCGTAAGGGAAGAGATGAAGGAGGGAGCGAAAGAAGAAAGGGGGAAAGAGGTGCCGTAGTGGAGGGCTCTGGAATAATTTTGACCACATGGGGATCTTTAACGTGCACTGACATCACACAGCACACCGGCCCCTTGACCAAAACAGCGGAAAGTCAGACTCAGGGCCATCTTTAGGAAGGCCCTGAAGGCGGCGGGGAGAAATCCCCTGATTATAGTGGGCGACTCAAATGCGCAACACGAGGAGTGGGGCTACAGAAGAAGAGACGGCAAGGGCAGGCAGCTATGGGAGGACATACAAGAGCTAGGTTTTACACTACACACCGACCCAGGCTGCCCGACCAGAAGAGGCAGTAGCGTGATGGCGGACACCACGCCTGATCTGATGCTCTCCATGAACGCAATAGCGGTTACTTGGGAGAATACAGAGCAAGACTTTGGAAGTAACCATTATATAATAGCCACAACATTAACGAAAGGGGTGAGGGAAAACCGGCTCGAACAACCGAAAGTCACGGAATGGGAAAGATTTGGAAAACGACGGGGGGAAATGTCGATCGGAACCATCACGGACATTGGGTATTGGACAGATACACTAAAGAGACACGTCGCCGAGGCGACGATATCGTTAGAGGGTTCAGACGCTCCAATAATAGCCGACAGCAGGCTCCTCCACATGTGGGAGGCAAAATGTGGCCTAGAACGCAGACTTAAAAAGCAATAGTGGAATCGAAACCTCAAAAGAAGGATAGCCAGACACAACCGGGAGATCGAAAAGTATGCGATGCAATTTCGCGAGCAAAACTGGTGTAGCAGGTGCGACGACATGGAAAGAGGTATGAGCCTAGCAAGAACGTGGAACATTCTGCGACACTTGCTAGATCCGACCAAATCAAAATCTCAGGCAGAAATCAGGCTTGCCAAAGCGCGACACGTAAATGATGGGTCAGACGAGGATTTTATGGAGGGAATCCTACAAACATACGTAGGAGATGTAACTCGCTCTATCCTACAGGAGTATAGGGGGCCTCCCAGAAAGGAACTCGATGCGCCTCTAACGGAGGCAGAGGTGGGAGCAGAGATAATTAAGCTCAAAACGAAATCTGCTCCGGGCCCGGACGGAATCACAAACACAATGCTGCGGAATCTAGACGACGAGTCGATCACAGCAATTACAAACTACATCCAGCAAGTGTGGGAAAAGGGTGAGCTCTCCAAGCAGTGGAAGGAAGCTAGTATTATACTAATTCCTAAACCAGGCAAACCACCAAACCTGGAAAACCTTAGACCGATCTCTCTTACGTCCTGCGTAGGAAAGTTAATGGAGCACGTGATCCAAACGAGAATGACTCGAATTATGGAAGACAACGAGCTATGGCCAAACGAGATGGTCGGCTTCCGACCGAGCTTGAGCACCCAAGATGTAATGCTGAGACTTCAGCACGACATCATAGATTCGCGGTCGAGAGACGTAAAGATAATCTTAGGATTAGACTTAAAAAAAGCCTTTGATAATATCAAGCACGAGGCAATCCTAGCAGAACTGCAAGAAGTAGGTGTAGGCTTTACAACCTACAACTACATCAAAGACTTTCTGTCTGAGAGGAAAGCGCGTATAAAATATCAGGACATAGAATCACAGGAAATCACGTTGGAAAGCAGAGGTACCCCCCAAGGCTCTGTACTATCCCCGCTCCTCTTTAACCTAGCAATGAGAGGCCTCCCCACGAGACTCAGAGATAGAAAACCTAAACTTCAGCATGTATGCGGACGATATAAACGTTTGGATTAACCAGGGTAGCGACGCTGACATTGAGAGCAAGCTGCAGGAAGCCACGAATATAGTGGTGGACTACGCAGCAGCTAGGGGGCTCTCGTGCCCACCAGAGAAGTCAGAGCTCCTGGTGTACAACCCTAAATCTCTGAGACTTAAACAAAGCAATGACTTTAACATCACAGTCGAAGGTAAACCGGTCCCCAAGGTAGACAAGATCAGGATTCTTGGTCTCCATATCCAAAGCAATGGATATAATGATGCGACTATAAAGAAGCTGGAAGCCCATGCGGCACAGGTCATAGGAATCTTTAGGAGAATAGCCCTCAAGAGAAGTGGGCTTAAAGAGAGGAGCCTAATTAAGCTAGTGCAGGCCTACGTTATTAGTCGTATGAGCTACGCCACACCATACCTTAATATACAGTCCTCGGAACGAGACAAACTAGATTCGATAATCAGGATTTGCTACAAGCGAGCACTCGGTATGCCCATAAGCACTTCAACCGAAAGACTCTTAGGAATGGGAGTTCACAACACATGGAGGGAAATCGCCGAGGCTGTTAAAACAGCCCAGCTGGAAAGTCTTAGCCAATCCAGCACAGGTAGGGCTATCCTTAACATGGTAGGACTAAAATAGACAGGGGTATGCAAAAGAAGCAGGATATCCCAAGAATAATTAGAGAACAACTTAGGGTGGATCCTCTCCCTAGGAATATGCACCCAACCTTTCACATGGAAAGGAGGGAGAAGAGAGCTGAGGCGCTAGTCAGGCGCTTCAGCGAGGCAAACGAGAAAACAGTAGCATACACGGACGCGGCGAGTGGCAAGCTGGGAGCGGCGGTAGCCTCGGTGGTGGATGGCCGGGGTGAGGCAGTCTCATCAGCAACCATACGCAGCCGCAATCCGGAGTCAGCAGAAGAAGCTGCAATAGCGCTTGCTTGCGTAGGGAAAGAAGCAAAATTCATAGTTAGCGACAGCAAAACGGCCATATTTAACTATGGTAGAGCTAGGATTGCACCAGAAGCGGTGCGGATACTAACGGGAGGAAAGATAGACAGGAAAATTAGCCTCGTACGGGCACCAACTCACACGTCAGTTCCAGGCAATGAGGCGGCACACTCTCTGGCTCGAGATCTCTACTTCCGAGCCGGAGCAGAACCGCCCGACTGCAAAGAATAGACGAGAGACTGCAGAATTACACGGAAATAACTGAAAACTACAGATTACAAAGGAGACTAGTCCCTCCACCGGACAGAGAGCTCGGAAACAAAGAGGCGACGATCTGGCGCCGGTTACATGCAGGAAATTACATTAATCCGGTCTGGGCATCGCACGTCCTCAAAGACGAAGACATAGATGATAAGTGCAAAAAATGTGGAGAGAGGGGGACCCTCGATCACGTAATTTGGGAATGTGTAGACTCCCCAGGGGCTAACGAAGGAATTGATATTAGAGAAGCCTGGGAGACCCTTCTGCGGAGCATGGACCCCGTCAAGCAGAAGCAATCCATTCATCTGGCGGTGGAGGCCGCGAAGAGCCAGCAACTCTTTGCCTGCCTTTAATCGTGGGGGTCCCGGCCCCAACCCCCTAGGCCTGCGTGCCGGGGGTAGGGAGTAGGGAGCCTCCCTTCTGATGAAAATAATGGTTTTTGGAATGGAATGACCCCTTAGCGTTTTGCCTCCATAAAAACGCAGCCGCAAGCGGTCGAGTTCGAACCCGGGAACTCCGGATCAGTAGCCGAGCGCCCTAACCACTGAGCCACCGCGGCGGGTCTGACAAAAACGGGAAAAGTAATTCTCCGCTAAAACTGCCTCATAGTTCGACTTCAGAGACTTAGCTACGGGAGCTTCAAGCGGTGACATCGGTGTGCTCAGCAAACGTGGATAAGACCAAATGCAAGCACCCGCAGACCGCGGATGTCTGATTTTCGGAAACATCTCTGCTAAGAAACAAGCAGCGCCATCTACTTAATAGGTTTTGCACTACTGTTGGAATTTACAGCCACCTTCGCTATATGTGATGTAATTCTTCGTTATATAAATTAATAAATTTTATAAACGTGTGCATCACAACACGACGAAGCGTTTGACACCATCCGAAACCCCCTGCGACAAACGGTTCGACCGTAATGGCAGTCTGAAGGTCCTCGGAATGCACAGTTTTGTGGGCTGAAAGTTTGTCGTTGCGAATTCCACGTGTATTTATGGGTTCATCTCAACTGGTAATTTTATCGTCAGGAACATACCAAGTCATAAGTCACCACTTCGAACATTCTGCATCAAACGGGTGGCCCCCACGGTTTATGGTCTCGGGGAGGTGCCACGTCGATGGCCACTACGCTGGCCCATATACTATAGCGGACCGAAAGTATAGGTATCAATAAAGGCGCTACGTGCCTAATGTTTCTATATGATACAGTGTGGTTACTGTTCTGGTTAATTTCACCTTCATTGCAGACAGACATGTCCTTGAAGAACGCTAGTAGTTAGAGCTAACTTTTTGCAAAACAGCGGTAACAGTTGTGATTCGATCACACTTCTTCGCGGTCCGAAAGTAGGTCCTTTGAACACTGGGCCGCTGAGCAAATTTGTTTTTTTTTTGTTGCTTGTTTGGACAGAATACAAAAGGTCACAAGCAGATACCGTTCTGCACTCCATTCTCAGAATAAAGAGCGGACAAGCGTTGAGCTCACAGGATAAAAAGAAAGACACAAAGACGAAATAGCGGACAGCCTTCTGAAAATGTCAGTTCTGGACACTTTTCTCGTTGTTAACTTTGAAAAGCCAAAAGTGTAGAAAGCTGAGTGCCTCCTCTATCTGTTTCCGCTGGACAAATGCAATAAAAGGAGCAGATTCTTCGCAAATCATGTTTTAGCCTTCCAAAACACCCCGACATTTCGGCTGATTCCTTTTGAACCCCTTTGAAGGGCGCGGGAACAAAAATTTTGATCGGACGCTGGGTTGTCGTTGCCGCCATATTCTCTTGAAGAACACAAAAAAAAATCTAATTCAACTGATAAAATCCAGGCCAATGTCTTTGCGAGCAATTATTACAAAATATCTGTAGCCTTCCACTAAAGCGCTACACCCCGCTAGGCTTAGCGGAACTACTGGGCGCTGTGCCGAATTTCTGGCAATGATCATCAAACCTGACTTAATGGCGCTAAAAGTAGAGCCTAGAGCATCTCCTCCTTATCCACAGGCATTAATCAGAGCCTGTAAATCTTCCTGGCGATTACGTAATGGTAGTATATCGTACGCATACATTAAACCCATTGTGGCAGTGACGCGAGTGCACTACCATCTAGCTATGATCTTGGCTCGCGCCATCTGCTTCTTCCTCTCTACCGTGTTTGTTTGTGGCGTCAAATCAACTGTGCGTGCGACTGCTCATTAAGGCAATAATATTTAAGCTCCCTCCATCAGTTTAAGAAGTCACTAATCTAACACAGCACAAGCAAATGCAAATAAAAGCTTGAAGTGCCGACAACAGGCGTCGACCCATCTCAGCGAGTTAAGGTGCGACTGAAGTAATGCTTGACTTTTTAAAAATTTGCAGGATCATCCTCGTCCCAACAATCGAAACTACGAAAAGATGCTAGTCGGTGGTGCAAATGAACGACTATGACCGAATTTCCAGTACTAATCAAACGGGACGTGCAATTTAGCCGGGAGACAGCCCGAGATACTTATATTTTTATCCTTGATTTCCTTCACCGTTGGGCCGTTGCTTTCAAGCTGCCTTCTTTATCTACTGCAATCTCTAAAAATGTAAACCCGCGATCGTGGCGTCATCTATATATAGCAACAAATCAGTGCGCATTTTTTTCCTTTAATGGAGAGCTATTAACAGAGAGGGTGTTCCGCATGTGATCAAGCGTACAGGATATGTCGTGGGCCAGAAGAAAAAAATATTTTGGGTTCACGTATTAAACTCAAGCGAATAAAAAGCGTTCGATGAGAGCTTTAGGGAAGTATACGTGAATTTCTTTCCATACGGTATATGTGGCATTTATGGTTTACTGTCATCACCAGCCCTTAGACAGCTCACGCTACTACAGTTGTACGAGAACTACCGTGACTCAACGCATATTTACACTGATGGATCTCTGCTTCCAAGCAGCTCCGCGGCGGCAATCGTCATTCCAGCGAAAGCTACAACAATCAAATTTAAGACGACCCACGCGACAACATAGACGGCAGCAAAGCTCGCAGCGCTCTTAACTGCCCTTCATCACATTGGTGATGAACCGCCACACAAATGGACAATATTCTGCGATTCGAAGGCGGCACTGCAGTCTCTATTGTCACCTCTACGACGCGGACCGCACGAACAACTAATCTTCCATATTACAGAGACGTTACACCATATAAGTGATGCCGACCATGAAATAACGTTTCAGTGGCTTCCGAGTCACTGCGGGATTATCGGCAATGAACGGGCGGATCACGCTGCCCGCTCAGCCCATACTGAGTAGCGCCACGTCCCAATTCCTCTTTCTAGAACTGACGCGGCACGGAAGCTCCGCCTACTTGCTCGGCAGTGCACCGAGTCGCAATGGAAAGAGCCACATTTAAGAAATACGCGACTGTACTCACTTGATCCAACATTAAGTCTTCGAGCGCCATCACAGCTTCGCCGTAGAGACGCCACGCTTTTATATCGACTTTGGTTGGGTGTTGCCTATGCCTTCCGCATAGGGATGACCGACACGCCAACCTGTGACCACTGTGGCCATGAAGAATCAATTGGCCATATATTGTCCTCCTGCCCGCAGTACAGTCCACAGAGGGCATGCCTTAGCCATGAACTTGACCAACTGGACGACCAACCGCTATCCGAAAAAAGAATTCTACAACATCGAAAGGACCTACCGTCGCAGAAGAAGGCCATGCAAGCGCTTCTGCGCTTCTTACAATCTACCGACCTGTGTGAAAGACTTCAACTGGAACGCCTTGTGTGTGTGTGTGTCTCCATGTGCGCACGTTCCTTTTTTTTTGTGTTTTCCTCTCTGTCATCTTTCTAACCTCTATCCCCCATTCCCAGTGTAGGGTAGCAAACCGGAGACTCGCATCTAGTTAACCTCCCTGCGTTTCCTTTTCATTCTCTCTCTCTCTCTATGGTTTACAGCGACGTTTCGAGAACGGGTCGCGAATGTCTGCTTACGAGCCATAAATACATCCAATTCACGAAATTCGTAAGTTGTTCCTCTCCGCGAGTGGTGTCCCTGGTGAAGGATTGGGTTAATTGGTAAGGCATGGGAGAGCCTTTTTCCCTGCATTGTGCGTAACCGGGATGATGATGATGATGATGATGATGATGATGATGATGATTATGCGAGTGGATTACTCTTCTGCATTGCGGGTAGAGTTAATAGAAAGATTGGAAATACGAAAGTGTTACAGACTGGGGCTCTTTGCGAAAGTGTTATCGTGGTGCTTGCGCGCGTTTTTCCAAGGAAATGAAGAGGATACATTACTATAGGAGTGTCATCAATGAAAGCTCCTATTACTGGAAAAATGAGACACTCCGCTGCCCAAAAAGGGAAGACAGCGATCATCGGCAGTCTCATTGGATGCAATAGCTTAAAACTAGACGTTGCTGAAAACCACGCCGAAACTGGATGTTGCATTGAGGCCTAGATTAGGAACAGTTGGGGATAAGATTTATGAAGAATACTTAAGTAATCTCTGATTAGCTGACAACATTGCTTTGCTGAGTCACTCAAGAGATTAACTGCAAATCATGATCACTGAGTTAGACAGGCAGAGCAGAACGGGGCGTTTAAAAATTAACATGCAAAAAACCTAAGTAACGTCCGCAGTTTGAGATGGTAACAGTGAGGTGCTGGAACCGGTAAGGGAATACGTCTATTAAGGCCAGGTAGTGACCGCTGATCCGGATCATGACCGAGAAATAACTAGAAGAGTTAGAATGGGATGGAGTTCATACGACAGGTTCCCTCAGATCATGAATAGCAGGTTACCAATTCCAATAAGAAAGGGCTTCAGCCATGGAGACACGCTCGCGCCAATGCTATTCCCCTCCTGTTTGCAGGAGTTATTCCGAGGCCTGAACTGGGAACAGTTGGGGATAAGAGTTAATAGAGAATTAAATAATCTCCGATTCGCTGATGACATTGCCTTGCTATGTCACTCAGGAGATTAACTAGAAAGCATGATAAATGATTTAGACAAGCAGAGCAGAACGGTGGGTCTAAAAATAACATGCAGAAAACCAAAGTAATGTTCATTAGTCTAGCAAGGGAACAGCAGTTCACAATTGGAAGCGAGGTGCTTGAAGTGGTAAAGGAATACATCTACTTAGGGCAGGTAGTGACAGCTGATCCGGATCATGAGAGGGCAATAATTAGAAGGATAAGGATGGGCTGGGGCGCATATGGCAAGTTCTCTCAGATCATGAATAGCATGTTACCAATATCCCTCAAGTGAAAAGTATACAACAGCTGTATCTTACCGGTACTCACCTACGGGGTAGAAACATGGAGGCTAACGAAAAGTGTTTAGCTTAAGCTAAGGATAACGCAGCGAGCCATGGAAATAAAAATGATAGGTGCAACGCTAAGAGACAGGAAGCGGGCAGAGTGGGTGAGGGAACAAACGCGGCTTAATGGCATTAAGAGGCTTGGGCAGGACATGTATTGCGAAGGCAAGGTAACCGCTGGTCCTTAAGGGTAACAGAGTGGATTCCAAGAAAAGCCAAGCGTAGCAGGGGGCGGCAAAAGGTTAGGTGGGCAGATGAGATTAATGAGCTTGTGGGGATGTGGGGGCCGCAGCTGGAAACGGACACGGTTAATTGGGAAGACATGAGAGAGGCGTTTGCCCTGTAGTGGCCGTAGTCAGGCTGGTGGTGGTGGTGGTGGTGGTGGTGGTGGTGGTGGTGGTGATGATGATGGTGATGATGATGATGATGAAAGGCAGTAGAAGGGAGTGCGAGGAAATGGAAAATTAGTAATTTACCCTCGATGGCACGACTAGTGATCACCGCTAGCTGCTCATACTAATTGTCGCCGAAGGATATGAATGACTAGGCGGTTCGTGGCTGGGGGTAAGCATGCTCTGCATAACAATACAACCGTTTGTATACTTTACATAAGCAGTAGAGGGTATGCTTAGTATGCCGTCATTGTGTAAACAATTCTGCGAAATCGCCAAAAGGGGCAACACTACTGTAATCGCAACCTAAACCAATTTGAAACGCTATTTGGGAAGACGTTCAGATACAGCTACCAAGCACCGCAGGTGAAAGTGTTTCTCCGATGACAGTATTCTTGGGGTAATTGAGTACACGCGCACGTAATTGCTTTCAAGATGAAAAAAGTTGTGCGCTTTTAACTTTCGGAAGCTTCCAAGAAAAAAACCTCCTAGATGTTCAGCAAGCACTGCCCATCACTGAGTTCGGGTATTATTCCAAAGCTGTAAAAACGCCAAACCCGGGAAATCTCTCGAAATGGTCTTAGTGCAGCCCTTACACTGAGGAAGCACTTCACGGCGCATTATGGCATTGTCGGAAACATAAAAATTTCAATTCGCATAGGTACATACGTGATGAATCCGAATGTTAATAAGCGGGTGAACATACGAAGGACACAGCCGGCCTTTAAAAAGCCGTAGAAATGATTTACGGCAGCAAAGTTCGCTAGGCTAGCACTGTTCCACGTACGGAAATAAAACAAAAATGTACACTGTTTTTTCGACATCAGTACTCAAGCTCGCCAGTGTAAACCCTTTCTGTGCACCACAGAAAGCAGTGTACGGTGTTTGATAATTCCATTCGTTTTTTGGCTCACGCTAGCGTGAGTGCTTGTTGATGTAAAGCTGAGGCAATAACCCGAGGAGAGCGCAGCGTCTATCGCGAGCTCTCAGGGCGGCGGCGAGCAGAAGCGATAACGCACAAGGACTCCGGAGTGCAAAAAAAATGAAGAGTAGTGCTAAGCAAGCAGAAACACGAGACTCTTTCTAAGGAGTAAGAATCTTATACGTACTCTTCGCACGCAGTCCGGCTGCGTAGCAATGGTTTTTATCAGTAAAAAAAATAGAAAAACATGCTCCTTTTTATACTTCAGCCTGAGTGGGACGGAAAAGGATGGCAATTTTAGCCGATCAGGACACGCCTGCTTCTTACAGAGACAGGCGATGTCTCCGGTGATATGGAACCGCTGAGGAGAAATGCTATTGGTTGCTTGGATTATCATGAACGACGTGCCATGCTTCCTTTTTGCATTCTTGAAAAAAAGAATACAGACTGCTGCAGTAAACAGCGTAATCAGAGAGGAGGGCACTTGCCTACCGACGGTCATGTGTGAGCTGATCCCTGGCGACCGCTTTCCCGGCTTTTCTTTTTTCTTGATTAGGTTGGACTGTGCAGCCACTATAGCCTGCGAACAACGTCTTCCCGTTCGCATTAAATAGAGTGGGAACCTTCGCATACCACCGTAGTCTTCTTCGGGCTCCAACGGGGCATCTGTCTCCGAGACTGCGGTGTCACAGCGCTTCATCTCGAACATGGCTGTGCTCAACATTGGTATCGTCATTTCGCTAATCGCGCTGGCTATAGCGGTGCCACCGGCGAACCGTCGCAGTGAAGGCACGGACAATTTGAGGGTGAGCATTTTCGTGTCAATCGCAAATGGCCTTCGAAATTGCAATGCGAAAATGATTCAGGGTGCGCTCTTGAGCAGTATCGGGACGATATTGCAAGCCTATTTACGATGATATGAATCACGATGTGCCCGTACAGCTTGTTTATTGAAGCGTCAATAGAGAAATGAACTTGAAACATGCACCTAATCATTAGCAGACGATGGTCTGATCTTTTTTTATAAGGAAGGTGCATAATATTAAACTGAGAGAATGGAGAATCTTTGATTTTTACACCTTAGAATGGAAATTCTTCAGGCACACGTAGTGACGCTTCAAGTTGTTAAGAAGACAGGGGCCCTTCACAGTACAGTTCAGGACATTGTCTACCCTAGTGGAAACCAGACATGCAGAAGGGAGGCTGCACGCCTTCTTTTAGCATTTCTGCCGGACACTGATCTTGTCGCTCAATGGTGACAGCAGGAACGGACTATAGCCTACAGTGATTGAATGTGGGCGTAGGTGGTGTCTTTTGAAGTGCACTATGTTATACTGTGAGTGAATGTGTGCTTGGATGGTGGCACTGCAATGGGCTATTTTCTACTGTGACGGAATATGTGCATAGATGGCGACTTTTGCAGGGGACTATGTTCTGCTGTGAGTGAATGTGTGTATAGATGGTGACTGCCGGAGGGGAATATGTACTGTTATAAGTGACTGCGCATAGCGGGGCCTATCTGGCCATTTTAGGTCGTTATTAACATATAAGTGACGCTACGGTGGCGCAATTGCCGGCAGAATAAGCAAGGCAAATTCCACCTGTAGCATACAACAAGTCAACTCAACTCAACTGAACACAATTCAGCTTCAATTTGTTTTCGGTTAATCATGGTTTTCCGTGCCGTGAAGAAGACAAAAGCCCATATCCCCCCCCCCCCTCCTAAAGAGAGCTTTTACTTCAAAATCGCAAAGGAATAGAAACTTAAAGAACCTGTGGCGGAATTGCACACCCTTTTCTGAATTTGCGGATCGAGTTGAAGGCCTCCCTTTCGGAGGAAACACGCTCCTTTTTGCTACAGATGAACAGGTGTGAATATTGAACGAACTTCTTGACGGGATTCGGTGACTGACAGGTGTGCCGGCCTTCCTAACTCTCTTCGACCGAGCGACGCTTGGTTTTCTTTGTGACGAATAATATTAGGCCCTGGCCGTGATGACAGGAAATGAAGATAGGGAGGCCAAACTAGGACTGTTGCCATTCAGTGAGCTTGTACCTACGAAAAAAGATAGGCCCTTCGGCGGCTGTAATAGCCCGCATGCTTAGCAGTTGTGAGTTCGAATGGCTGCGGCTTTAGGCAGCGTTCTGCTTTGAAGAATGCGCTTCGTTTCGATATAAAAGGCTTGTATACCTAAGCTCGACACTGCGCATTGTGAACTACATGATTGGGACCTTCCGTGAACAAGCCTTCTTTTTTCGTCGCATTGGCAAGCTCTTCATGAATCACCGCGTACGACGGCACTAATAAGTAAACGAACACGCGGGGAAGTAGTACAAAAATTCTATATTGACTGAAAAAGGTTATCGCGTTATAGTCTTCGCTCCGATGGTTTTGCAGCCTGTTATATATGCTTTTAGATACCGGACGCGTAAATGTTTTTTCAACTATTTATAACAATGGTTCGTTTATGGAGCATGGACTCGTAATGTCCCAGAGCAACTGAGACTATGAGGTACGCCGTAGTGAAGGGCTCCGGTTAATTTCGATTACCGGGTATTCTTGAACGTGCACTGACACCACACAGAGCACGGGCCTGTAGCATTTCGCCTCCATCGAAATGCGTCCGCCGCAGCCCAGACTGAACCCGCGTCTTTCGGGTCAGCAAGTGAGTGTCATAGCCGCTAACACATTGCGGGGGCACTTGCACCAATGTTTAGGAAAAAACCCTCCTGCAGCAAACGGGTATATTTTGTAAATCCTGTCCATTAAAATTACCAAGATAGTACTGCGTTCTTTCTACAGAACAGCGCTCGGAAGCAGCCCTATAGCAGCTTCTTAGTCCGTTGTTGGGTCCTCTGCGACCTCTTTAGTTGCGAAACCGCACATTCCCTAATCACTTTATAGCGTAATGTCAGTCGATCCGTGACAGTTGCAAGGGTAGCCGAAGGTCTGCTAAAGCATCCATGATCATCACGCGTGCCCTCATCATCGCGCATGTTATTGTTATTTGCATCCTCACTGTTCTTGTAGTTGACTGAGTGGGATTCATGCCGAAATATGCGTTTTTTTAAAGAAAACATCGATGTCTGGCATCTATTATTAAAGTGTCTCCTCTCGTCGCCAAGTTTTAATGATTGCTCTCGACGACGGCTTCAACGGAGGTTTTGTTGAATTCATGGCTATGTTACCCTCCGTACTACATTCCAGGTCTTCACTGCTTTTCCCAATGCCGTGGCCGCCTTCACGTCGAGCAACGACACTGTATTCAAGTGCTCCACTGCCACAAGAACGCATTTCAACCCGCAGGCAGGGACAGTCACCTACGTCTGGCACTTTAAGGCGCACAGTGGCCATAGGCAGTGAGTATCGCCAGTCAGGTTTAGGCTTCCTTTGTCTTACTACATGACGTGCAGATATTTGCGCACGACCAACAAATGACTTTTTACTACTAATCGATTTGAAAGCGATGCATTGCGGCTGTAGACAGTGATTTCACACTCGAGAATGCAGTACTCAGAAAATATTACGCATCAAACAGATTCTTAATAAAATTTTCAAGCGAACTAGAGCAGTCGAAGCAGGAAGCGGGCAGAGTGGGTGAGGGAACAAACGCGAGTTAATGACATCCAAGTGGAAATCTAGAGGAAGAAATGGGATTGATTAGGCAGCGCATGTAATGCGAAGGCAAGATAAATGATTGTCGTTTATGGTAACGGACTGGACACTAAGAGAAGGTAAGTATAGCAGGGGTTGGCAGAAAATTAGGTGTACGGAGGAGATTAAGAAATCTCCGCGGATAAAGTGGCGGCAGCTGTCACAGGACGTGGCTAATTGGAGAGATATGGGAGAGGCCTTTGTCCTGCATAGGGCGTTGTGAGGCTGATGATGACGTTTAGCAGGTGTAAGTCGTAGTGAAATTATCCTATTGAGTGACCTTCAGAGTACACTAGTATAAGGTGACGGCTGAATCCTCTATTCGACAGGTTTTTAAAGTCTATACGTCTTTACATCGAACAAAAGGAAAGAGAACAATAGACGACCGAATTTCAGTCATTGTAGCTCGCTGGCTAATAGAGTGGAAAAAGTGGTTGCCGGCTGTACATTTAACCACGCCAAGTCAGGACCGAAAACCACCAGTATGAGCCACTGATCATTGGGCACCGGTTCACAGCACCAAAATCAGCGTAAAAAGATATTTTTGTTTCCCACCTTCATATCACCAGCACTTCGGAGCCAGCGCTTCCAGTTCCTTTGGCTGCCAGCACGTGGCACACAGCTGTGAACATTCAAAAAGAGGGCGTTGACGTCTTGAGTGACGTGACAAATAAAGAGCATTACAGAGTGGCTGCAGAACAGAAGGCATTAGGCCATCTGGCTTAGCGGCTCTGTCTGGGCCCTGTGTCGAATTCCTGCCAAGAGTATCTCAACACGTTTTGAGGTGCAATAGTCGACGACGCAAGGGCCGAATCAAATCCTAATTCGTGGTGATTTTCCATCTATGCGCTTTATTTGGCACGGAATCCCAAATTCTTTACATGCAACAAAATACCGGATTCACGTTCCCGCGTACCAGTGCAGCTTACATATTAAGCTCGCGAAGATGCGCAGACATAAAACATAGCCCAGCCACTTCTCCAAAGAATTCAACGCAAGCTTTTTGGCTCCGCAAAAGAACTCGGAATCCTGTGTCCACTACTCTTGTGAGGTTTAGTTCTCGTGATGCTTGTGGGCATTTCTATGGGAAATAAAAAAAATGGTTTCCCAGAAGAGGAAAGACACAGTACCTCTAGTACCTCTCGCTATTCTCGGTGAACACTTAAACCGTGCCCAAAGAAAAGAGAGGAAGGTAGGGGGGAAAGATGACAGAGAGAAAGAGCTGCTTTAAGGGAGGATAATTTTGACCACCTGCGGAACTTTACGTGCACTGATATGGCAGAGCACACGGGCGCCTTTTGCCTCCACCGAAGTTCGGGCTCCTTATCCGGATCAGAGCCCATGTACTGTGTGCGTGCTAACCACTGAGCCGCCGCGGCAGGTAGCAATTAAATTAGCCAACACGACAGCAGAGAAAATAGGATGGGAAACTGCGCACATGTGTGCGGAACCTGGCATCGTCCACAATGAGGTGGTGCTCGGCAAAGTGAGATGTAATAAACATAGCACTGTATGATCTCGAATTAGCACAGATTTGAACTGGGAACAGAGGAAACTGATAAGCAACACGCCCATCAATTAGTTGGGGGTAAGAGCAATACAGAGGAATTGAGAATTACTCTGCAGAATGGGCATTCCGCTTAGACCGATGACGACGACCTTACCCAAACGATGAATGACAATCTCAGAAATATCATCATGGAGTTCGCAGTAGATTCAGGGTATAGTCATATAGGATACTGCCAAGCCCTCGCTGGATACCAAAAAATATACGATTCAGAAACGCCAAAGCATGGTGGTCTTATTCTTGTAGATACAACTGTCCGATCTGAAGAATAAGCTTCAAGCAGTTTTGAAGGGGCCTCTCAGCAAAGGTGAGGAATGCCTGTGATGGCGCTTTACAAATATCCTGCAGCAGCAAATTTTGTAAGCCGTTTTGTGGAAGCTCAGTTGTGTTCAGCCAAACTGGAATTTCCGCGTCTTCGGGCCTTTCTCTCTCCTCTCTTCTCTCTTCACTCGAAAATGTCGGCGCCACCCACGCAACCCCACCACCCGCTGCATCCCGTGCGGGAATTATCCGTTGGCCGGATATTCCTTAGCAGGAGTGGCCGCGGCTGTGGGCTACGTGACGTGTTAGAGGTGGCACGGTGAACCAGTGATAGCCCCGGGCTGCAGACGTCACTTGCATCGCATGACGTATTGTTTCAGGTTGCAATACAAGTTTGAAAATGTATTGCAAGTTATCGGCTCACTTTTGGGGTCATGAACGCGCCGCGTGAATGCTCGATGGCCTGTACTGTAGACAATGCAAGCATTTTAGAGTAACCCTCGAAACTCTCTTCAGGGACCCGTTAATGTGGCCGAGGAATGGAAGGAACACAGGACAGAATAAGGGAGACGCGAACACGAGCACATGTAAGCATAAGCCCTTGAGGGTGATGTACTGACATTATCAGTTGAGTCGTCCACGCAGCAGTCTTCGCATCACTGAGGTGAAAATAAAGAGCGGTAGTATTCTGCCACCGTCGACTGAAACTTTTCATTGTTCCCGTTTCATCACTTTTGTTTCGAGTTTTATTTCGTGCTGCTGAACAAATGTCCTCCGACTCAAATACAATTTTTTTTCTTCCAGGAGGGACGTCGTTTTTAACATAAAATTTGGAGATGCGCCTGGACGAGGCACATGGAACGTGGACAACGGTGATTACCATCTTCCTTAACTGCACGTGCCTAATAGGCCTTTGATGTCGATCCCTAGATACGTAGACATACGCCTGCTACCGCGCTCGCGTGCAAGAAACCGCCCGTATCAAGGCCTGGCTCTTACACGCCACCTCGCAGGTTAAGCTACGAGCTCGAGCCGACGGCTTCCAGACTAGTAGGCTGGCTCTCAATGGCGCGGCAAAAGCGCACTTGTGGAAGCCCTCGGATCGCGCTCGAACCTTCGAATCCCCTGCGAAGAACCTGTAAGGTGGAGTATCAACAACTGTGTCGCCGGTGTGATGATAGTGGTAACAAAATTCTACTTCATACAAATTTTTCACTAAGACGCACTACGTGAAACTCGTAAAATGCACGTCGTGCTTTCTAAATGCCTTTGGAAAACGAAGAGTTTGTCTTCTCCGTACGTCTAGAGCACGGCATTGACCGTACTCAGTTTTCTTCAGGCTGAAAGCAATTTACTTAGTGTGGATGCCGGTGTGTGCGCCGGCACTTAGAATTCCACTTTAGATTCAAAATGCTATAGCACATTCACTTCCCGTAGTGTAGCGACGTGCGGGTTCGTTAATAACTTAAAAGGAACCATTCTTCTGCTTAGTCTATACTACGAGGATTATACTGGCTATCCTGACCGTGACTAAGTAACTACAGGTAACGGTAAACAAGATGAAATTGTTAGGATCGGCTCCCTTCTAAGATGCAATAACTTATTCCGACGCCTCCACAAAACCTAACGAGCGTGTGTTCCCAGCCTTCACTTTATTTGGCGTTATTTCTTTAGCTTAATGCCTCAGTAATCTTGCTTTCTTTTTCCCTGTAAGACTTTGAAGGTTTATAAGTGCGCATCCATGCAGAGACCAAAGTTATCCTTCAAAGAGCACGTCGTTTAAACACAAAACGTTAAAACACAACAGTGCATCGTTACTCTTTAGCAAGCAAAATAAAGCAATGACGGTTCAAACCTTTCAAGGAAATAATGCGAAATTTATTATTGGAATGGACTGAACATGCGGATTTTGCCTTATAACCTTACCGTGAATACGTCATTCCTTTCCCTAGTTCGACATTGGCGTTATTTATTATTTATTATTATTATTGGAATGGACTGAAAATGCGGATTTTGACTTATAACCTTACCGTGAATACGTCTTTCGTTTCCCTAGTTCGACATTGGCTGAACCACCGTCACAAGAACCCACGTCAATGATTACATAGGCGAGCCAGAGAGGGAGTTGATAACAGGGGAATAGAACGTAAAGAATCTTGTTTTATACTGCAAAGGGGAGGATTGTTGGGCCAGTTGGTTCATGTTTAAAGACTAAAAACGGCGCGAGAAACGGGACAAGATAGAGAGAAGCAACACACACACAGCGCCGATGATGTGTGCTGTGTGTGTTTCGGTGCTGTGTGTGTGTTGCTTCTCTCTATCTTGTCCCGTTTTTCGCGCCGTTTACAGTCTTGAATCTAGTTTTATATATCGACCTTTCAAGGAAAACCTTATACATACAGTGTACTCTTACCTCTGTGTTGACATGTTTGCAGATACGGCCCACAACTACACTGCTTACTACGAGTACAGCGACTACGAGACTTGCGTAGTTATGAAATTCACCTTCGAAGGACATGAACGTAAGTTTGTTGTACAATACAATTTCGCTTCTTAATTAAGTACGACGATTCATTGTCGGGAACAAAAAGAAAAATTTGACAGAGACACTTAAGACTGCTTACCTGAGATAATAATACGAAATCACTAAAGTGCTGAGTTATGCGACTTTTCAGATTGTCTGTGAGTCATGTCTAAGACTACGAGACATAAATGGAGCGTTAATCCACAGAAAAACAAAAAAAGACCTTCCAATGACACAAAAACAGCGAGTTCCCCGATCTAGGGTGCACGCCGCGCGCTAAAGATCGGCTTTGCCGAGCGCGGAGTCGATGCTCCGCACCAACGTAATGCGAATCTTTCCCCTGAAGTGGGTACTTATTCGCTAATTACACGCGACAAAGCGGCAGCGTAGACGCTCCCCATTAACACCGACGTTCACAGCAACTGCAGGGGGCCTCGACTATGGGCTTCACCCGTGAATGACCAAAATATCCGAGCAAACCAACAGTTTCAATTCCCCTGTCTCTCTCTCCTAGACGGACGAACGGTACTGTTGTTTTTGATTATTAGAAAATAAAAAGCGCAATAACGGTCCCACTTCTCTGTGGACTCCTCAATCCCACCCTGAGGGAAAGGAGAGAGCTAGGAGTGAAAAAAGAAAGAGATAAAGAGGTGCCGTAGTGGAGGGCTCCGATATAATTTCGACCACCTGGGGATCTGTAACGTGCACTGACATCGCACAGCACACGGGCGCCGTTTTCGTTCCGTCTCAATCGAAACGCGGCCACCGCAGCTTGGTTCGAATCCGGGTACTCCGTCTCAGTAGCCTAGTGCCCTGGCCACTGAGCCACTGCGGCGGGTATACCGGGCACAGGCGGAGTCGGGCACGTGATTTCGAGCGAGGGTGCTCGCGTGGTGCCGCATAGAAGACCAGAGTGGGCGCATCTTAGCCACAGTTAATGCGCAGGCGCCCCCCGTGGAGCTCATCGTTGAGTCGGATTGATAAAATAGGCGAGTCGCAGCATTCATGTTCACCACAAGATTCCTTTCGACGCAATGCAATTCGACGGCGGCGATACGCAAACCGCATCCGTATGCTGTGCGATGAGAGTGCGTGTTATAGATCCCTGGGTGTTTCAAATTATCCCGGAGCCAGCCCTCCACTACAGCATCGCTTTGTTATCTCATTGCTTTACTCTCTTCATCATGCCTTCCCTCACGACGTGGTTCAGGTTTCTATTACGAAGTGAGCCAACACAATTGACCAAGGGAGGGGAAAGTCTCAGCACCCTCGGGCTGCCCTCTTCCTCTGTTCCCTTTATGTTCTCAAGAAACCCACCTACCTGCCCTCTCTCTGACGGAGACGAAGTGCGACAGTTACTGCAGCTTTCATTTCCTGAAAAGAGTGATTTTAGTACCCCCAATCACCGGAACCGTTACAACGGAGGATGCCAGTAGTTGCAGTTCAAAAGTTCCACTACACATGGTAACATTTTTAGTTTCGCCTGCATTGAGGATTAGATCTAAGGAAAGGAAATGGCGCAGTAACTGTCTCACATTCTCGGCGGACTGCAGAACCATCAAGCAGATCCCATCAAGCAGATGCTTGATGGCAACTGTGATTGAGGGCGGATATGATAAAGAAGAGAACCGCGCCTTACTTACGCTGAGAACGAAGCTCAGAAACGGTTTTTGAACATCTGAATTAATGCTTGATCACAGTAAGCGCTTCTGGAGTATCGGTCGAATTCAGTCCGGAGCCCTTACCTATGGCCCTTGTTCCTCTGTTTCTTCTTTCTTTGCCTCCTTCCTCGCTTCCCTCACGGTGCGGTTGAGGTGTGCACTGAGAAGAGCGAGAGTCAGTGTTCCCTTCGCGTCCTAAAAAAATAATACAAATTTAGAGACAAGTCCTTAATTAAGCAGGAAATTTGAAATAAATAAACTACGCCTAGCGTCTTTTTCTATCCTCCCGCTGTCGAAGCGTTGTAAATTTTATATCTTAAGCGTTGATTTCTTAACTTCGAATGTTCTCACTAGTTACTCGTTTCAAGCGCCCAGAAAATTAGTATTTTTTGACGAAAGTAAATGCCGAGACCCAGTTACGAAAAGGCCTTGGTATAAAGCTGAAAAGCGGCACAAATTATATTTTTCTGAACGTTGCCTGAGTAATAACGCAAGCACAGAAACCGATGAGCCGTAGAGGCGTCAAGGCCACCACAGACGCAGCTTATGTCCGCAGTGAGCGTTTAGGAACCGCCTTATTGCATACGAAGTGTTTTCATTCTAAAATTTACAAAGTTGATAAAGCATGTCGACCCTTACTGCGAGAAAGTGACAAAAAAAATTGTGGATGCAACCTTTAAAGACATGCGTTGATAAAGAGGACCGTTTCTATTGTCGGCGTAGATTAATGTAACTGGAATTCAGCCATTTTATTACCTTTATTCATATTATCAGTACTAATTACGGTCTAATAAGATAATGGACGATCAGAACCTTGCAGAAAAAACGCACCAACATTGAAACCAGCAAACAGCTCTAACACGCAGAGTTCCTTTCCTACAAAAGAGTACAACTCTGATTTTTTACGCTGACTAAAGCAACCACATCGGAGCAGGCACGCACCTTGACTGTGAGCGTCAATCACTGGCAAAATCTTCCAAATTCTCACCTCTGTTTTCCAGACTGCGCGCTATGGGTAAAGAAAGCTGTGAAGCACAACGTACCAAAGCACTGTCTCGACAAGCACGAAGAAAAGTGCGATTACAGAGTTCCACTCATCGACAGGGACCTCTGCAGAGATGATGAAGACTGAAGCCAGGCCGCAAAGTGTCTGTGCAAGTCGCCGACGGGATACCGACTTGTATTTCTCTTGTGTATATTGAAACTCGTGCTTCGAATTTGCCTTCATACAGGAGCGGCGTTTCGTAGTGTTTTATTTGATTTTAGGTTCAGCTGCTCATCTGATATTGGTTGCTGGTCCTGCTGATGTAGGCAAATGACGTCACGCTCTTCACGCCAGAAAGATGCCCATGTTGTCATTAGGTTTTATAGGCGCTTCCCATGACTATGCCGCTCTGGCAAACCGGCGTCGATGCCCACTAATGACAAAGAATAATGAAGCATTAGCCAGGCCTCACGAGCCTTTCTTGCGCCATATTATCCACAGGAGAATAACTGTGATGACGTTCTGCTTCGAACTGCGGATTATGGTCTATGTGACACAGTCGGACTCGATGTAGATGCAGTGGCAGTAGGTTGCGTAGCGGCAGAACCGCATTCCGACTTGCCGTGTCTTTGATTTATCATTTGCTGCCCCCACACGGTTGGTTTCATCGCAAATGAAATCACAACCGAGAGAAAGGTAAACGATATGACATGTTCATATCCAACAATTCAGGACAAAAGCGTTTTTGAACGGGATACAGTTTATGAACGCATTTTTAACACTATAGCAGTCAATATATCCGCAGATCTACCGTCGGCAGGCTTCCTTTTTTTTTCTATTCACGGTTGTTGTTTTTACCGTCAAAGCTTGCCGCATTAGTTTTCTATGGTAGTGCTAACTGCTCGATGCAAGCGATAGAAAAATCTTTAAAAGAAAGATTTTCCTAAACATCAGAAGAATGGCCTATTACATTCAATATTTCCAAAACAGTACATTACAATTTTGCAATATGCAAAATTTTGTCCAACAATGCTGGACATAATATAAAACGGCTCTTTGTGCTCTTTAGCAATTCCTTAATTAAGGCTGCGATCTGGGCGAATGGGTATTGAGTAATGGCTAAAACAGCACTGAAAGAACGCATCACAAACGAAGAAACACCAGCACAACACAAGCGCTGTATTCCTAATGCGCTCTCAGAACTGCGCTCTCAGAGATTTCAACGATCTGCGCGTGGTTATTCCGCGTCACACAAACAGAAACAATTACAGAAAATAAAAGTTCTGCGGGTCGGATTTCTCCTGGGAAGCAAATGTGGAAACTCAAAGCCACGACGAGATTTTTTTGTTAACGTTCTGTTCGTAGTAAAAAAAGTGCCGCGTTAATTGATGGATAGAGGTGAGCAATGTCGGTGTGGGAAGGCAGCGGCAGTGGCGGCGGAACTTTCTATGACGTCATCCTCGTTGCGTGAGCGCACAGAATGGGGATAACGTAGACAAACTTCGCCTCCATTTACGTCATGGAAAGTTGCCGCGCGCTCGCCTATAAAACCTCCGCGCGCCGCCCAGTCGCATCGGCCTCGCGCCAAACATGGACCTAGCAAAATGGGGTATGCTTTGGCGTGTCCTAAACGGTGTCTTAAACACGTCATTGTTTCGAATAAACAACAAAAGAAGAAGGATGCGGTGTGAACAATACGGTAGGGGCAGTGGTGGCAATGCTTCAAGAGAACAGTGAAAAGAGTGTTTGCAATTGCCAACAAAAGGTGTATGCAGTGGTTTGAAAAACAGCCAAGCTGTTGTTAGTGTGGCCAACTGCTTGCTAGCGCATTCACTCCTTTTACTTACAGAGCATATCTTGTCATCTTTTTATTGAGGAGACGCATTACTTACATGCTTTCATTCAAGAAAATAACTTTGCAAAAAAAACTCAATTAACAAAACCTCTCCATCATGTAAAAGCTTCGCGATGGTGCAAGCGCGCAGGAATATAGAAATCTTTGGAGAAATAATTGTTGATTTCTTTGTCATGCAGGATTACAGATGGCTCACTAATGCAAACTGCTGAGTAACTGTGTATATAGAGTGCTTCTATAATTTCACGTTTTAGCTTGAGTTTATGTCTGTCGAGGAGTCAGAAAACAAGGGAGTGCATACACCTTTCCATCAATGAAAGGCATCACTTTTACAGGAGCTCAGAGAAGAGGTGAATGATCTTATCTGTCTACCTGGTTTACTGAATTTCATTATTGAGCTTTTTAGCAATTCCACTTTGGAACTTTTTTAGGCGCTGTGGCGCCAAGATCTCAGTCAGTATCAAAGAACCCGGCATCTAGCACACATCGACACCCACTCTTGCCGTTCACTCCATGGCGCATGCCCCATGTGATCTTCTCTCCTCTGCCTCAGCTGGAGAAGCGAGAAGTTATATCAGTTAACGTATACATTTTAGTCAACCACCGCCGCAGTCACAAAGATTCACCTTTTTTCTGACGTCTGCCAAAACTGGTATAACTAACCCAAGAAGCCTCCTTTATTACGTAAAAAGCCGATTTTTGAGAATTAGTTGCAGGCTTTCATGAAACAAATTTTATATTGTCAACGGTTGTTTCCAGCGAAGGGGAAAAATACATGAGGAATGCGCGAGAAAAAGGTACGTGTAAATTACAAAAATCCATCCTTCTGTCAGTTAAATTTCAAAGACACTGCCACTCCAGCTCCTGATGAATTCTTGCTAAAAGTGATAACACAAGGCACCTGTGCATGGTTTACTCGTGGAAACAACGTAAGGGCCAAGAACATCACAGCGAGGCAACTCTTGGTGTAGGGTAATATAATAGGCAAAGAGGAGCACTTAAAACGCACTTTGCGCTCTTACAAGTACCTCTAGACCAAGGTGAGGCATAGTGTATCTAAACTTCTTTGTTTACAGTACAGTCTACTGAAATGAAGGTCAGTGCTTTGCCGCTGCGAGGCCCGCCGTCCCCATTACGCTTTTGTTGAAACAAAAATAATCTTCGACCAACACACTCAACAACTTCTATGTAAAAATTGTACTACAAGTTCGTGACCTTCTTCCCTAGCGGACAACCAAATAAATAGCCGTTATTCCTTTTTTTGACGAACCCAAGGAACCAGTTCTGTATTCCTTTTACTGCAAGTTTCTTTAATCAATATGTTTATCCAGCGCTATGATTCTTGTCGTGATGGAATTTCGCTGCGTTCTGCAGTTTTATCCAGTAGCCGAAACGAGGGTTTAGTGAAGATGCAGTACTGTACAGAATTCTGGCGGCGAGCTCAACATAATTTAGGATGATCGCCGATTGTTTAACGGTTAGTAAGTAGCATGCAAGAGCGGCTACGTGTACCGATAATTTTAATAACTACTATATTGTCTTCAATTAAAAGATATGCGGTTCGGCGGTACGACAGAGAAACTTTCGGCTACTGCAGAACAATTGATCTGCCTAAAGATACGCTCTTTTTTTAACAATGTTTTGCTCACTTATGACATATTTGTTTTCTGAAAGAGGACATGACAGAGAATAGGATTGAACTCTGGAATTTATGAGGTACGCACTCCCGACAGCATCAACGCTCAATATCGAAATTGTGGGCAATAATCACGTCTCTATTGTTTTCACGCCTGTAAGATTATCCGGCTTAGGCCTCTCCGAGTCTTTCCTGCTCTTGAGCTGTAAAGGAATAGCCCGACTTTTCGATAGTCATGTCGTGGTAAATATGTGCAGCCGGAGCAGTCAGGCACCTCAGAGGAAAACGTTCGTTTGATTTAAGGTTTAACTATCAATCTGGGCACGTAATTTTCGAGTCAAACCTCTTCAAACTAGAGCCAGAACTCTCTCTTGTTCTATTCTGGTGTCCTTCGAGGCTGCAGAAACGCCAAACACAGATCTACAACAACAATAAGAGAGGCTCACGCTGATATACCGAGTTGGCACTGTTTCACTTACTTTAACAGAATCGTAAGCACATCAGTTTCATTCTTTCCTACTGCATACAAACGTTGCAAATGCATTAAACGTACAAAGTTTTCAGCCGGCCTGCAACAAGCAGAACAGGAGGTAGCTGCCAGCAGAGTGCGCGCTGCCGGGGTCATTGCACGAGTGAAATTTAAAACAGAAGCGCCGTAATGCAGGGAAATAAATGTCAAAGGCTGCCCATGCTATCTTGTTCTGTGAGCCAGTGAAGGCCCTGTCACGTGAATGATCATTCAGTTCGTTACTTTCAAGCCATATTTATCACTTGTTGGTTTGAAAACGAAGCAGTCATCTGACGACAGCACATCACCGCCACTTTTCATGGTGACATAGAAGATAAAAGATAAGCCCATGCCCTGTTCGGCTCAAAACGAAGAGAACTGCTGAGCGATGAAACAGCATGAGCGGCCTTCTTGGGGGCAAGAATCTAATGCATACATCTTGCAGGTCGTCAGGCTACTCCGTAACGGATATCCATGGCACCATTTGCCAGAACAAAAATTTCTCTTCCGTACTTCATCCTCAATGACATAAAATATGACGGCAATTGAAGCCCGTTAGGCCACACCTGATGCTTACACAGCTGACACGTGGCAAGTACGGGCGGTATCGCGGGAGATATGAAACCGCTGAAGAGAAGCGCTTACGGCTGCATGGCGTGTAAGAAACTGCTTCTGTAAGCAGCGTTATCAGAGGACGGGGCATGTGGCTGGGACTAGTCTTGTGTGGCCTGTTGCGTGCTGACCGCATCCCAGGATATTTGTTTTTGGTCAGCTCGCACTGTGAAGCAACTGCAGCCTGTCAAAAGGCACGTCCCTCTCCTGGTATTCGCAAAACTGACATTGCGCAATCACTTAACGGACGTTGCTTGAGGACGGACGGGACATTTGCCTTCGAAACGTGTAACGTAACGGGCGGTCCACTTTGAACATGGCTTGGCTCAATTTTGGTGCATGCCTTTCACTACTCGTGCTCGCAACAGTGGTCCCACCAGCGAAGGGTGAGCGTGAACATGTGGACAGTTTGAGGGTGAGTATTGGCGTGTCATTCGTCGGTTGGCCTCAAAAATGAGTTATTCTGCGATCACCCGAGTGAAAATGATTTAGTGTCTCTTCTTGACAGTTCCCAGGTCAAATTAGAAGCATATGTTAGAATGATGTGAAGTATAAATTATTTATGAATCATCACTGAGAAATTTGGGGGCAAACATTAGCGATAACGGCCTGATTGATTTCTTCCGATAAGACAGCTACATTATCCGCTATTAAGCGACCCCCTTTCCTTTCATTTTATATATTGAGAATATAATTATTCAGGCATATGCACTGGCTCTCCAAGTTGTTTTCGGCGGATAATGGTATGCAAAAAACAAAAGTACATACTTTTTAAATGACGTACCAATTTTCTGTCGCAAAATGTTGGCAGTGATCCTACTGGTAAAATTTTCTTTGGAGTCATTTGTGCAGAAATAAAATTTCCAGTTTGGAGCACTTAGGAGACAGAACTGGCTCTGTAGAAGCAGTCTGGAGCCCTGTTATTTCTATTCTGAAGCAGTTTGGAGCAATACGCATAACATTGGCTTAGAGGCACTCAGGAGCCTGTAGTGTTAGTCCGCAAAGCTCTTACGCTAGCAACAATGCTGCTTCATTGCTGCAGAACAGCGCGCAACGATTACAGACAAGAAAGGAGACGACACACTTCAAAGCGCTGGACTAGGAACTGAGGTTTATTCGGAAAAAAATATTTCACACATCACTGTTCTGCGCATCATGAGGTTACACGTGAAGGAGTTCCTAGCAATGAATCCATACTAACTTTCCCAATTAGCCGTTCTAGCAAAAATGCTGAAACGTTTGACTGATATTTAAAGGTGTGCAACACAATTAAGTTTGCCATTCTGATTCGGAAAGCCGCACATGACAAGTCTTCAATTCTAATTACGCTGTCAAATCGAAGAGGAGACTCATTTGCGAAAAAATTACGCAGAGACAGTTAAGAGTGCTTACTTGTGAGAATGCGAAAGCATTACATGTAGAACCGCAGAAGCTAGACGAACAGATCAGTGTTCCGCATGCTTCCGATGCTGCCGTGCCCTGTGACTGCGAATTCAGCGCGAGGTCCATTTATAGCTTGATTGCACTGTGTTGTCACCTGGAGCTCCGTGAGCAGTACTCTGCGCATGTTGGCGTATAATGATGATGCAGTCACTGTCAAGGGTCGGACGCCGGCGGGTTAAATCTTGATCATCAGGTCATGGTCAGGCACACATGCGTTTACCGCGATGACTCTGGAACGAAATGAAATTCGGTGCCGCTTCAAAATGATGTCCTGATATCCTCCGAATTTCGTTGCATATAGCCGTCGGATGGCGCCCTGTTTTTTTTTTTTGCTAATATGAGACATATGATCCTTTCGCTTTATTATCTCATACAATGTTTACTTCAAGCGCACATAATCTGAAATATGCTGAAATATGGGGATGTATTGCTTTACTTTTCTTTATGGACCTTAGAGGGCTTTTTTTAAATCTCCAAACACTCCTCCAGTTTTTCAGTTTTATCAACCTGTGCTTCCACATCTTCTTTTACACTAATCACACTCAGCCGCCTCCGTATCCTAGTAAACTAGGCCAATCTTTAGGGGTGTCTGTGCTGGCTGAACCGGCTGGTTCAACAGTTCTGCCTGTAGTGCACTCAAAGCTTGCGCTAACCCTGTTCGTTGTACAGAGCTTAAATGTTGTAGCAGTGAAGAATATTCTTCCAATTATTTACAGAGAGGCATGTACCTGCAGCCAGGATAGCTGGGAGCAGCACACACAGCGTGTGCACTCAGGGCATATGCTTCATCGCACTCCATTCTACAGCCGCCCCTGCCAGTTCTTCCTCCTTGGAGTTTTGTGCAGTTAAGAGACAACAAACCAACTGATCTGCGTCGAACATCATCTACCCGCGCGGCATCGTCGTTTCGCGACCGAATTTCAGAGCAAGACGCCAATCTGCCGCATGGCTCCATCGTTATGAACGTTGACGTAAGCATCCAGGCCTGCGAAAAAAAAACGGCAGTTTACTGTCCTCGCTAGTTTGCCCTGAACAAAACGTCAAGGTTTCGCGTTTCAGAACCTTTTCCCTCCTTCCGTGCGGAGATGCTTGCGGTTCAAGAGGCTCTTTGCTCTGTGGCCGCTGTTCCCATGCTACCCACGGCCCGCATTGTCATTCGCACCAACACCCTTCACGTCACACGCCTACTACGACGAGTCAGTCGCACCCCAGAAATCTGCCAAGACATCCATCGTCTAGCGGCACGCATCAAGCTGCTAATCCGTATTGCGTGGGTTCCACGTGATCTCATGAGCCCACAAAGCCGCGCAGATTCTGCGACGCGCCTTTCGACCCCAACCTCTTTGCCTCGAGTCCTCAACACCTCCGGCGCCGCACACGTGCTGTGATCCCTCCGTGTGCTGTGACCCTCCCCCGTGGTCTTACCCGTGCCGAGGAAGTTGCGCTTCGGAAGATACGGGTCGAGTTTGCCCTAACTCCAGCTCTGACCCGCAAGTGGCCGCATTTCAAAGATTTATAACCCCGCCCCGGGTGTCCAGTCTGCAAGATCAGAGGCTATGAGGCGGATATCCACCACCTGTTGTGGGTTTGCCCGGCGCTGAAGCCGACGAGAATTCGGCACATGGCGGCGGTGGGGCTTTCACCGGACAATCCGGATTCCTATATTGCCTGGACACAGGGTTCATATCATCGTTCACTACTTGATTTCAGTAGATCAGCCCACCTTTCTTCATTTATTTAAGCATTTTACTCATCTCTCATTTCATAACCTTCATGCCCTGAGGCAATAAGCATCGCTTGAAAAAAAAGCACCGTGCAGACAGGTGATGATGACGACATCAGGCTTAATGGCACAGTTAGAGATCTTCGTCGTCTTCTTCCGTCGTTGACTTGCGGCATTGTGCATCTCTTCATTGTCGTCGTCCGCCCGTTTCATGACCCCGGGCGGCACAAGCGCTGTCCCTGCCTTAGGATGCCGAAGTGTGAGTGACGTGGTTGGGTTTAAGGCGACGGACATGTACGATGTCCGTAACGATGTGAGTGGACGATGGTGAGGAAGAGTGGGGAGCAATTTCATAGCTGACGTCAGTCACTGTGCACACCACATGGTTAGGGCCACTGCAGAGGCGAAGAAGTGTCTCGGAGAGACCAACCAACGTGACGCGAAGGCGACCACAGAAGGACGAGTGATTCAGGTTCGTAGTTGACTTCACGGTGTCGGCTGTCGTAGGCGGACTTCCGGGAAGCTTGAGAGGCTTGGAGCCGACGGCGGGCTATTTGGCGCGACTAAGTGGGTTGGTCAATGGAGTCACGGCCGTAAGCGATGGTGGGGACTGGAGAAGGTGGCATGAGAGTGTCCAAGGGCAAGGTGGGGTGCCTACCAAATAAAAGGTACAAAGGGAATAGCCCTTGGTGTTATGCAGTAAACAATTGTTTGCGAAGGTCACATAAGGCAAGGCGCTACCCCAGTCTCGGTGGTCTGGGGAGACACACATACTGAACATGTTGGTAAAAGTTCAGCTGAGCCGCTCGGTAAGCCCGTTGGTTTGTGGGTGATACGCTGTGGCGAGCTTGTGCTGCGTGGAACATGAACGGAGGGTGCCGTCAACTACTCTGGACAGAAATGTACGGCCGCGGTCGGTGAGTAGTTGGCGAGGAGTTCTATGCTGTAGAATGCAAGAGATAATCCGCGACATCTGTAGCGCAGCTCGTCGTCAAGGCACTTGTGATGGCGTACCGAGTCACATAGTCCTGTGCGACAGCGATCTACTTGTTGCCGATAGGGATATAGGAAAAGGACCAAAAAGGTCAAAGCCAACGCGGTGAAAAGGTTCCAGGGGAACATCAATAGGTTTTAAAAGACAGGCAGGCGATGTGGAAGGCCATTTTATGCGCTGACACAGGTCACAAGCGGCGATGTAGTGCTTCACGATACGGTACAAACCGTGCCAAAAGAAGTGGCTCCGCACCCGAGCATATGGGCTGGAGACACCAAGGTGTCCAGCTGTCGGTACAGCGTGGAGTTCTTCAATGACATGTGAGCATAGTTAGTAAGGAATGACAAGCAGTAACGGAGGGCCATCCGTGCATAGATTGCGGCGATAGAGAATGCCATTCTGAAGAACAAGAGTTCCAGGGACGGATTCGTGTTTTGTAAGCTGAGGCCATCAATAAGGAGTTGTAAGGAGAAATCTTGGCGCTGTTCGTCGGCGCTGTTGAGGCAATCAGGAAAAGCAACGAGACAAGGGACGGCTTGAGTTTCACGAAGATCCGGTGGCTCCACAGGGTAGCGAGACAAGCAATCATCGCCTTTGTGGAGGCGCCCTTAATTGTAAACAATGGTGTACAAATATTCTTGGAGGCGCAGTGCTGAGCGCCCAAGGCGGCTTGTGGGGTCTTTCAGGGAAGAGAGCCAACAGAGGGCGCGGTGGTCTGTGGCGACTGAGTAAGAACGTCAGAAGAGGTAGGGCCGAGATTTGGGGACTACACAGACAAGGGCGAGACACTCGCGCTTAGTGATTGAGTAAGTTTTCTCGGCATCGAAACGAGCTAAAATGGGCAGAGTGGTGAGCAGGCGGACGAGCGAAGGAATTGCGTCCTTCTGACCCGAGCCCCGGGTAAAGAGCCTGTCAGTTTTAAGAAGATCGGTGAGACATGAACAATTTCCGCGAAATCTGATAAAATGGCGGAAGTATGAGCACAGGCAGACATATCTGCTCCCATTCTTGGACGACCGTGGTAGGAGAAATTTTTTACGGCTTAAATTTTAGCGGGATCTGGCCGTACTCATGAGGCGTCAAACAGATATCCGAGAATGGTCAGTTGTCAGTGACAGAATTTGCATTTCGAAGAGTTCAGCTGGAGCCCGGCTGTATGGAAAACTGCTAGAATACTCGTGAGGCGGTCGAGGGGCGTGGTAAATGTAGGCGAGAAAACCGCGTCATCTAGATAACAAAGACAGGCAGACCTTTTTAAACCGCGAAGAAGGGAGTCCATCATGTGTTCGAAGGTAGCCGGCGCGTTGAATAAGCCGAACGGCGTGACTTTAAACTGATATAAGCCGTCAGGTGAAAGGAAGGCGATCTTCCTCAAGAAGGCGGTCCATGTCATCGGCAGCGATTTGCCAGTATCCAGAGCGGAGGTCGATTAAAGAGAGGTATTTGGCTCCATGAAGGCATTCAAATGCGTCATCGATTCAGGGTAGATGGTAGACGGCCTTCTTAATGATACGGTTGAGGTGCCGGTATTCGTCGCAGAAGCGCCAGCTCACGTCCTTCTTTTTAACCAGGACGACAGGTGAGGGCCAAGGGCACGACGATGATTCGATGATGTCTTTATCGAGCATCTTGTCCACCTCCTGCTGTGCTATGTGGCGTTCTGCACTGGACGCTCTACATGGATGTCTGTGCATAGGAGCGGCATCACCGGTGTTTATACAATGCTTCAAACAGAGGTTCTAGACAACGGGCGGTCATCAAAGTTGAAGAAGTTGTGAAAAGAGGATAGTAGACAGCGCAGGGCTTGGGCTTGCATTGGTGACAGGTCAGAAGTGCTCGTTTCACCGTACTCTACGGTTGGTATCACGATAGGCAAGCGGCATTGAGTAGAGGGCGAAACGCAGTTGGTCACCGCCAATATGGCACATTCGGCAACAGGGCTGAACGTTGGGAGCGTCATGCCTTGCGGGAGCGGTTGGACACACGAGGGACCGGAAGGTATGCTCGATTGGCAGAGATTGTGACAACGACACTGGCAAGTGCAATGCTATGGGTGAGGGACAAAGCAACGGCTGGAGTGACGATGTAGTCACCATCGGGGACAGGCGGGACAGATGAGAAAGACATGTAAGTGGCGGCTTGGGGCGCACACGGACAAACTAGGATGTAGAAAGATGGGACACAATGTGAGGTGGCGACTCAACAACACTAGTGGCGCAGTCGAAGAGGGCGGAATGTTCAGAAAGTCAAGGCTGAGAATGACATCGTGAGGGCAATTATCTAGAACGGAGAACCGAACGAAAGTGTGGAGGCCAGAGATTGTCACATGGGCTGTGCATAGTTCTACCACCGGATGCGCCCCACCAGCGGCTGCACGAACAACGGCTGTAGGTGCTAGCATCAGTACTTTTCTGAGGCGGCGGAGTAACTGCGAACTGACGACACATACGTGCGCACCGGTATCAACGAGGGCTGTGACAGGGACAAAGAGTTAAGCGAGGATTTTTGAGCCCGGTCTGTACTGCAGCATCACGTCCAGACGCTGCAGTGCCACGCGATGAATCATCCCAAAATAAAGAAGGCGTCTTTCGGGCAAAGAGCTGAGAAGACCGGCAAAGTGGTCGGCCCCGAAGCCCATCACATATGTTGTCACAAATTTAGAGCTGTTCATCTGCTGCAGAAAATATTTTGATGCCAGCAGGCTCAGCGTGGCAAAAAAATGAATCATATCCATCATCATCATCATCATCATCAGCAGCAGCAGCAGCCGTACTATGCCCACTGCCGGGGAAAGGCCTCTCCCATGTCTCTCCAATTAACCCGGTCCTCTGCCAGCTGCGGCCACCGTATCCCCGCAAGCTTCTTAGTCTCATCCCAACAATTCTGGACAAAAGCATTTTTTAATGAAAAAGGGTTTGTGAGCACAATCTTTTAATTTGTTGTAAGATTTCACTATAGCAATCGACATATCCTCAGATCTCTCCTCAACAAGCTTGCATGTTTTTGCTATTCACGTTTTTCCGATCGTCAAAAGTGTACCCCATTAGTTTTCTATGGCATTCTTAACTTCTCCATGCGAGCGATGGAAAAACTGAAAGATTTTGCTGCACTTCGGAAGAATGAACCACTACCGTCAATATTTCTATGAGTATCTTACAATTTTTCAACACTCACAATTTTTGTCAGAGAATGTTGGCATGGGGGGCTTGGTCGCCATGACCGACATGTAGGTAGGCAGGCAAGACTATGATTTGATAACTGAATATGTACAGGTATATTCGGCCAACTTGTGCCTAAGAGAGAAAGAGAAGAAAAGCCCATAGGCGGCTATAGTCACCTAGAGGTGCTTTAGAGATAGATCAGCATCAAGGAGTTATCTGAGTTTTCCTGACCGGTGGAGTGCAAATCTGCCGATGATAATGCTCGTCGCAGAGTTACGCATGCGTGTTCGTGACTTTTGGGAAACGAGCCTGTCCCGTCACATGGTCAGGTGCTTTATAAATCACCGCGCACGATTAAACTGAAGACCCCTAAGACCCAGCGCAGAATATTCTTAACACAAACTTTTTAGAGATAAACGCTACCACTGCACAATTTTCCGCTATGCATTTTGCATCCTGCTAAATTTCGGTAGACCAGGTTGCTTGCCCGTTTTTTTCTGCGTAATTCTTCAGAGGAATAGTTTTGCGGCTCCCTGCTCGTGTATCGGTCAAAAAGCCTTTATTCAGCGCTGAGCGTGCCATGTGAACGAAGAAAACTGCTCTGACTCTGCATTACAACAAATGCAGCTAAGTTGGTGCCACCTGCCCTGTAGAGGTAACCATATTCTTACTATTTTTCCGGAAACGAGCTCTCGAATGGAGGCCTTGCCGATTCCTTGACCGTTCCAAACTCGGAATTCATCTTGTGAATTGTTATTTAAGTCCACTTTGACCTATTCGCTTGCCGTGCCATGCAGATACTAATAACTTTCATGTGTAACGTGAGTGGATGCCAAGCAGTTAGAAGACCAGCCTTAAGGTGTGCTATTGAACTCACAATTGCTTTGTAGTGGAACATCTCAAAAGCAACTTACGGATTCTTCTGCCGCTCCAAACTACAGTGATGTCTCCCGACACAGTACCTTGGAGCGGTTTTGTTACGCATAAGCGCGAATATTGCTCAATTTTGTTTTTCGCCACAGATGTTCTCCGCATTGCCCCATGCCGTGACGGCCTTTACGTCCAGCAACGACACTGCCTTCAAGTGTTCGAGCATCATAAGAACGCTTTTCGACGCCCGTGCCAAGACAGTCACCTACGTCATGAGCTTTAAGGCGCACAGTGGTCATCGGGGGTGAGTATTGTCAAGTTGAAGTCAGGTTTGGTTTCTTTTATTGCACAAAGTACAGCCAGATTTTGTGCGTAACGATTAGAAAATAGCTTGATTTTTTCCGACTTCCAGCACGCGGTACTGCTGCAGACGGCCATTTTACACTCAAAATTAACACAGTGCCGAGAATATGTTTCCGCGAAGTTTTGAAATGTTTTTGTTTGTGTTTACCGCTGCCAGCACGCCTCTTTTTCAGTTTATTTCTGATGCAAGACGTGACCAGATTTATCTCCAAGGATCGCAGCCATGCTGAAGAGATTCTACGTTCTTCAAGATAGTTGTGGTTATTTTGCGCGCCGGATCTGAAAAGTTCGTTGTCAGTTCGTTGGCATGTCCATCGAAATCATACTGCCAATCAGGAAAAATATTATAAAAAATCAAAATTTTTAGGTAGGTAGCGTTTTCGGAACATTGTCCTCTGGTTTCGCGGTTTTATTAGACAACCTGCCAGGAAGAAAACCCACTGAGAATCAAAGCAATAGGTCTCTGTTTCTATGCCTCCTTCACCCCCTGAAATGAAGAGGCAACCCACCGTCCCATCACAGCGCTCCCGCATATGTCCTTTTACGACAGAAGCCACTGGTATGGCTCATCAGCTGGGTTTATATCTGCTGAATAATGTAATTGCCACTCAACGAACGTGCTTCAAACGCAGACATCTGGAATACATGCGCTCATGAGACGTTTGGGACATACGTATCTGAAATTTGTTTGTGGAAATTAACACCAGGTAGGGATGCCTGCAAGTCATATCTGGCGCCATGAAAATAGAGCCGCTGCAGTAGTGGTGGCGCGAGAAACTTCTAGTGTCAGAATATGCGAGAAGTGTTTTTTGTGAGGTAGAGTTTTTGCTGCCAGAAACGCATGCATGTTTCGATGTACGCAAGGGACCAATTTTTCTTGTTTGGTATGCTCTATTAGCGTGTTTTCAGATAGAAAAAATGAATAATTTTTGTTTCGTCTATGACGAAGTGAAAGCAACTCTTCCTAACCCCCGTTATGCCCAGAGGCAATAAAGAACGCTATAAAAAGAGTGAAAGCAACAATTCCACCGTGGCTGAGACCGCATGAATGGGCCGAGCCTAAGAGCACATCCACATGGCACATTAAAATGGTGTTACCTCACATCACGTTTTAAAATACACCCACTTAGTAGCCAACCTTAAAAGCCATGTCCTTGTTTAAAAAACGCACACACGAGGCTTAGACGACAGCGCGTGGCCTACATCGGCAGCATCTACCGCAAGATGAGTTTCCTAATACCCCAGTACAATATATTACAAGCACTGGCATTTCTATAGGTAGCATATGAAGGGGTAAAACGGTTAGCCTTAAGCCAAGTACGCCGCTTTTTGACCACAGCCTACCAATTTTCCAGCACGTTCTGCCAGTTAAAAGACTGCAGAACAGAAGACTCATGAAAAGTCAATGTTCGTCCGCGGAGTTATTATTGTTGTCGAAGCGTTTTTGTGTTTGTAAATCAAAGCCTTCATTTGACTCCCCTATGTGGCACTTAAGTCAACCTAATGACTCAAATAATTAGAGTACTTGGCTTCCTCGTGTCTTCTGTTGTGAACACGGCGCAAAGGGATAAAAAATCAACTCAACTCAGAAGCCAACAAGCCTATTACTAAATCGCATGCTGTGCCGTAACCAACGTTACAATTTTCAGACGTCACTTTCGAAGCTTGGTCTCATGTTTAATGCGAACTGCTCCGAAACCTCACTGGAATAGTCACAGCCATCCACAGGGTCGTCTTTATGCGACGATATCTGATTCATGCACTTGATCGGCTTGAAAAGGCCAAGAAAACGGCTTCTTTAGATTAAGACTTCTGTGGTTACAGACGCGAAAACTGACACAACACAACACACAGGCACAACACAACACAAGGTCTTACTACCTTGTGTTGTGTCTGCTTTCGCGCCTGTAACCAAAGATGTACAGTTACCAACTTTCCCAGCAAGACGATCGTTTAAGACTTCTCACCTGTACTGCACTCTACCCCCAATATTGGACGAATAGAAGCCATTAGGACTGTCTTTCGAACACCAAATAATTATTTTATATCCCGTCCTTGTGTTCTTGAGAGGCGCCGGGCCTTGATACTAGTGTTCGTCGCCCATGGGTTTCTGCCTTCTGAGATCTGGAATTCTCTCACTTCAGCCATTCTCAGGTCGGATGCCTGCGCTCCTGGACAAATATCGAAGAACATGAGCAGGCAGCTTAAGTTTCAGTGAAACCGACTGACGAGTCCATGTCCAAAGTACTGGTAGAGGATGTGTGCATGTTATACTGCGGGAAAGGAAGCATGACTTCAGACAGCACGTAGAATACGATGCAGGTGGGACGAGCGCTAGATGCAATTCTGAAATCTATCGAAACTTACAAGCCGCAGCTAAAAGAGTGCTCCGGCATATCGCGTCACGATTACAGTAACATAAGGATGGGAAGCGGCACTTGCGACATTAGGTAAAGATATGGTTGTCATTAAATAAAAACAAAGCTCTCACCACGAAACAATGGTCATCACGTGGTGGTCCGAAACAGAGCCTGTTCACCTAAAAGTGCCACTAAGCACTCGATTCCGTTCAAGGCGGGCCAGATTTTCTGGATTCCTGCATGTTCAGAGATCACCTTCTCAACTCTTTTCATTAACTTGCGGGAGAAAATGGATTTCTTACACTCGGGGCAGCACCCGCGCTCTTTTGAATTCTTCAAATGCCGTGCAATGTTGGCGCCATCGTTCAAATTCAAGCGCCGGAAGTGCCGTCGCAGCTTGTCATTATTACTGCAGAGGCCTCTGGGTACCACACAAACGACGCCACAGATTGCTCACAACCCTGTGGGCAGGTTGGCCACCTTCCAGAAGACAGGCTTCTGGGACGTGCGCGCGTATGCCCGAAGTCGTTGAATGCGCCGAGTGATGTCACCGCACTAAAACATTATTTCTGGGGCTGTTTGGTGCAGGGTTAGGAAAGGAATCGAGAAGGTTGTATTGAGTGGGTCCCACGGGATCTGCTGACCTATCAAAGCCAGGCAGATTTAGCGACCCGCCTTGCGAATCCAGACTCATCACTGCCTCGGCTCCTCCATTTGGACAATTTACCCTCCTTTCATCAAGAAAGGAACTCCTCCGGCGCCGCACACGTGCTCTAATCTCTGCGTGTGCGGTAATCCTCCCCCATGGTCTTACCCGTGCAGAGGAGGTTCCGCTTAGGAGGATCCGGGTCGGGGTTGCCCTCACACCAGCCGTCACTCGGAAGTGGCCTCAACACCGAGATTTGCTTCCTCGGCTAGGGTGTTCGATATGTAAACACGAGGACATTGAGGCCGACATTCCTAACTTAATGTGGGATAGCCCAGCTCTTAAGCCTACCAGGATCCGGTACCTGAAGGAAGCGGGTCTTTCACCAAGCAACCCTTCTTCATAGATTGCCTGGACGCAGGGACCGTACCATCGTTCTCTACTGGACTTCATCAAATCAGCTAGCCTTTTTCCATTCATTTAATCACCGCTACATATTTCATCACACCTTCACTCATTATTGATGCCCTGCGGCAATAAATTTCTTACAGAAATCGAGATGTCTGTTCTTTTCTCGACGTTTCGGAAAATCTATTCTACATGAGTATTAGTTAAGTATATGCAGTTCCTTTCGAATTTAACGCCTGCCGCTGGCTGCGGTCGCTGTGTCCCACACTCATACCTTGGTGAGGGGAACTATTTAGCACGTAGACGAAGACCTAGTGGGTGGCTACGTGTCTGCTTCTAGGTCTGTGTTTTCGCTTTTCGCTGTCTTCTCGCGTGTGGCGTCGGTCAGACAGTGCCCTCCGTGAGACCGAATGCTGACGACGCCCCTGCGGAGAAATTCCCGGCAAGGTGGGCGCATTCTCAATTGAGAAAACCCAACCGAAACCCTCAGGGGCAAGCTAGGCTTAGCTCGGCGCTGCCGAGCGAGGCCGCGCTACGCGTGTGCATGGATTCTGCGTTGTCGACGACAGCTACGCGGATGCCCGCTGTGTTGCCACCTGACGCAGCCTCCACGTCCACGCAATCGTCAGCGCCTCTGGGCCTCCAGCCTGCGCCGTCTTCCGATGCTACGACTTTGGCCTGTGACATGGACTGCTCTACCGCCTCCGTGCCCGTGGCACTCCCTCAAGAAACTGTGCCCGTCGCGCCAGTTCAGTATTCCCACCAAGGGCCGTCACCAGCGTCTGAGCCTCCTCCACAGATGCCTCCCGTGGGTCAAGGCCCTCTTCCGCCTGCTGCGAACTCGCTCCGCGTTACCATCAAGCCTACATTGCGCTTTGATATGACTGCCATTCCTGCCCGGAATGTTCAAGCCACAACTGACCATGCTCTTGGCTCTTCGAACTACTGCGGGTTTGTCGTCCATCGCCCATCGAACACCATCACGGTAAACCTGTCATCCTTGATGGACGCCCAGAAACTTTGCGCAGTTACGCGGATCCCCCTGGATGACAGCAAGCATGTCCCGGTGCAAATATATTTTGCATCTGGTCCTGACACACTCCGCTGCATGGTTTATCATGTCGACAGCACGAGCCCTCCCGAGGAGGTGCGCGCAAATATTCGCTGCTCAACTCATGTTGTACTGCAAGCAAGGCCTATGGGTCGCCGGGGCTCATACCTGCTCATCCTGCAAGGCCCGCTGACTCTCCCGAAGTACCTTACCTACTACGGTGTGATCGTCAAACCACATCCCTTCCGACCTCGTCGTATTTTTTGCTATCACTGCCACAAAGAAGAGCATATTCAAAATACCTGCCCTAATCCAGCAGCTGTGGCCGACATGAATGAACCAACAGCTCATTGTGCCCTGTGCAAATCGCCGGACCATGACATTCGCTCGCCCGCTTGTCCAAAGAAGAAGCAAGCGAAGAAGTTTCACAAGTCGTCTGCAAAAATGGATGTTCCTACAAGTAATCGCTTTGCAGCTCTCGCATGTGACGACAACGACTTCCCTGAACTTCCATTATATGAGCCCGCTGCTCACCATACGTTTCCTCACCAGCGTACATATGCACAAGCGGCTCACCTTCCCGGATCAAATGGTACGCCAAAACGTCCAGTGCATCCATCACATGTGGCTACCACAGATGAAGACACAGCTTTAGACAATGCAATCGCGGAGGCTCGCCGCCGACTAGACGAACTCACCCAGCGTCGGGAACAGCTTCGTTCTCAATCCTCTCGAAGAATTCTAATAACTCGGGAGCAATCATCAGAGGAATCACCTAGGGTAAGCACTGGCCCACAATCAGGTGCCGACCACCTGTTAGCCGTGACTAGCCCGACAGTGTATAAGATATTAGCGCTGATGAAGCAGGTGACATCCCTCACCGTGGAAGCTCTTCGGCGTCGTCATGGATAGCGCATCATCATCGATGGTGGTGCAATGAAACTGTCGAGGATTCGCTAATAAGGCCTCTGAAGTGAACATCCGCCTTCGCGACGGAAAGCTGAGGGCATGGACCTTCCTACTGCAAGAGCATAATGCACTCCCATGCCTTTCAGGTTTCTGCGCATACCATTCACCCGCTATCCCTGATCGCCGTTGCACCGCCTCCTCCCTCAGCCCAGGTAAATCTGCAATTTATATTCACAGTTCAGTTCCACACACACCGCTCGACCTTTCACGGTGGTGCAACACACGTCAAGAGGTTGTCGCCCTTCTCGTAAAACCTGCACGCACACCCCTTATTCTAGTTTCTTTTTATAGTCCTCCTGGCTCCGCATCTCCCAATCTGGGATGGGTTCGCTTTCTACGATCTACCAACTCGGGTATCCGTATTCTAGTTGGTGGTGACTTCAACGGCGCACACACTGCGTGGGGTTACCCATCGGATTCCTCAAGGGGTTCACACATCCAAGGGAGCTTTTCGGATCATTCCTTTCAACTTTTAAACCACCCGAATACTTCTACCCGCCCACGAGGTGGCCCGTATTCACCTGATCTGACTTGGTGGTTAGGCCCCGGTAACCCTCGTTGGGCTGTTGATTCTGATACTTGGGGTAGCGATCACAGCCCTATTTTTATCTCCTTCACGCTTACGCGTCTACGGAAAATACGCCGCACTGTACGAATAACATCATGGGACTCTGTACGCGCAGACAATGATTTATCTTCATTCAACCCCTCTTCAGCATTGTCTACTCTCTCTGCTGTTGTCGCTACTCACACTATTACCACTACTGTAAATGAAGACGACCCAAACCCGGAAATACATCTCTTGAATCTGTGGGCTCTTCGTCGCCAGGCGGATCTTTACGCTACTCGTCACCCCGATGACCCTTCGGCTCTTCCTATACACTTCACCGCGCTACCCCACGGGCGCGGCGCTGTGCAAAGCGGCTAGGCAGGCAACGCTGGGCTGCATGGTGTGCCCGCCTGTCCTCTACGCAGGGCAATCGACATCTTTGGAGAGTGTTTCACGCCATGGAGCGCCCTTCTCAGGTTGCAGATTACACAGAGAGCATTCGCCTCGCGCTAAATGTGGGTGAGGACAAGTTTGCGCAACAAGCGGCCCGTCAGTTTTTCCAAACCATGACTGCACCGCTACGTCTCCACCTGACTTATCGGTAACAGAGCCCCCCGATGGGATTACTTCTGACCTCCCCATGGCAGAGCTGCTGGCCTCCATTGAACGTTTAAAAACTACTACTACTCCCGGGCACGACAGGATACCTAACTCCTTATTCCATAACTTGGAAGGGAGGGCTTTGGAAACCCTACTTGATACTTTTAACCAAGTGGCTTTCTGGCGTAATGCCGGGAGACTGGAAGCATTCTATAGTGGTTCCAATACCCAAGTCAGGTCAGCCTACAGTATCTCTCTCCGCCCTTCGTCCAATTTTCCTTACCCCTACCATCTGCAAGCTTTATGAACACATTCTAGCCGCACGCTTGTCGTGGTGGCTGGAATCCCATGATTGTTACCCAAATTCCCAAATTGGTTTCCGCCCACAAATTGGAACGGAAGACGGTCTTGCTACTTTGGCTGCTGACGTGCTTGACCACTCTCCGCAGAGTCACCTTGTACGAATCGTAATCGCTACAGACATAACAAAAGCATATGATAATATCCTTCACTCTGCCATTCTTGCCTCCCTTCAAACTCTTGGTCTCCCTCACCGGTTCCTCCTCTCCATTCACGCCTTTTTAGCAAATCGAACCTTCAGCGTGCGTATCCACGGAAAGCCCTTTGGTAATTTCACTTCCAATAGAGGAGTGCCGCAGGGCTCCGTTCTCGCCCCCACATTATTTAATGTGGCTTTAATTCCTCTTGTTCGAGCCCTAGAGACCATCCCTTCTATCCTCGTGCTTGCATATGCCGATGATATCACATTGTGGTGCTGTCATCCAGATGCGTCTATTCATCAGTCGGTCCTTCAACACGCGTTGGATGTATTGACATCTCGCCTCCCACCTCTGGGTCTAACACTCTCTCCTACTAAATCATGTTTCATTCGAATTGGAAATAAAGCCACCTTACGGAAAGCTCCTCCTTTAAATTTTATGGTACATAATTCTCTGATTCATCAGGTAGAAACTGTTCGTATTCTTGGTCTTCTCCTCCATACATCTGGGACTGGCACCCCGTGGCTGACAGCCACCCGTAAATCGGCTCACGCTACTCTAGGTCTGATTCGTCGCATAGCTATGCGCTCTGGTGGCGCACGTGCTCATACTGCCCGCCAGCTTGTGCGCTCTATCCTTCATCCACGGATAGTATCTCAGGCACAATCTCAACGTCTCACCCGCAGACAGTGGGACTCCCTTGAAGCTATTAATCGTGAGGCTATGCGCGTCATAACATATCTGCCTCATTTAACACCCATACCTGTGGTACAGGAGTTCGCCCAACTTAATACACTCAGTGAAATCATCGACCAACGGGTGGCAAATAGAGCTCTAAAACAGTCTCTCAAACTTCATCGTTTAAAGACACTTCCACCGTGGTCCTATTGCCAGCTCACTGACAATCGCCCCACTGTTTCCCCGTCGGTATCAGCAGCGTATCTGCCTGAAGGGTGCATATTATACACGGATCCATCACATTCTGCAGAGATTGGAGTTACTGCTGTGTATAGTCCATCTCATCCGCATCTCAACTCTCGCGCGACGTATACTGCGGATACGTGCACTCCACTGGCATTGGAACTTCAAGCCATTTATAATGCCATATTGCTTCCCTTCCTCTCGTTCCAACATTCAATACAGTTCATATTTACACCGACTCCCGCGCCGCCCTTAAACAGCTTAAGGCTGTTCGACGAACGTTCCAGATTTCACAATCTATTCATGTGCTCTGCGCAAAGTATCCATGTCCTGTGCGCATACACTGGATTCGCGGCCATGCCCAGCATCCACATAACATTCAAGCGGATGCTGTGACTCATCTTCATACATTAGACGATCCGCCACCTTCCCCTCTTTCCCCAGATCCGTTCCTGTCCCATGTTTCCGATTCGGAAGTTCTGCGCCAGCGAACACGCGCTCTAATTCCTCCGTGTTCGCACCCTCTCCCCCGTAGTCTTACTCGGCAGGAGGAGGTATCCGTGCGCCGGATTCGGGCAGGGGCGGCTCTGACACTATCTGTCCGTCATCGGTGGCGTGCCAAAGATCTGCCAGTACCTGACAGGTGCCCTCTCTGCAGCGCTGCATCGGACATGTGTGATGTGCGGCACTTGTTGTGGACGTGCCCAGCGACGGCTGCTATCAGAAAACGGCTCCTCAGGGAGGTGGGCCTGCGGTGGAACCGCGAAAGTGACCACCTGAAGTGGACAATGGACAACCGTTTCATTAACAACCTCTGCGACTACCTCAGCACAACGGTTCTTCACTCCTCCTTTTAACTTTCAATCCCGTGCATTGCTTCCCCTCTTTCCTTTTTTCAACTTATGCCTCATGGCACAATTCTCGAATAAAATAATAATTTAGCACGTGAGCTCAAAGCCTTACGCATAGCGACGGCCCCTGCACAGCTCATGAAAAACAACACAACGATGCAAACGCTGTTCTATGAATTGTCCACTTCTCGAAATGAGCGAACCACTGAAACGAAGGAAGATCAGACAGATCCGCACATTTTCCAGATTGCAAATTTTCTTTACCGGGAATGCAGTGACAGCTCTAGGAAATATGCGCTGTTGCATGAAGAGGTGAATAAAGAAAATATTATGACACATAAGTTGCGCTTCTTATGTCCAGAAAAGTCAGCAGTAGCAAATTTTCGCACCTTCAGTCAATATAGGTCTCTACCAATTCTGATTTGCGTATGTTCTTCTATGCAGTTAAAGTTTCTTTTCTTGCAGGCGAGAGGTCATTTTTGACGTGTCATTTGGAGAAAAACCTGGCCAAGGCGCATTCTTCGTAAACCAGGGTATTTACCACCTTGCTCTAACTATTTCCTAGGGGCTTCAGTTGTCCTTGCATTTGTATACAGATAAGCTTACTACCATATTCGGCTACGTTAAAACGTTCGCATCAGACCATTGCTTTCGGTGGCGACTTGCACCGCTGCTCGAAACCTGCTGCTAACAAAACTGTAGTACCAATAAAACTGTCTGTTAGACGCAAAAGATGGAAGCAGTAAAACGCCACTCGCAATTTCTAAATACTCATGGGAAACAAAAAAAAATGGATTCTATTGGGCGCGCAGAACAAAGAATTATAAAATTCGGTTCGCATGAGGTTCACAGCACTGCATTTAGCGCCAGTGCTCGTGTCTAAGCGTCTCTTCTTAGTATTAAATCATTGACTGAATCATCCACAGATTCACATTCAATTCCCGACATGTGACGAAGTGAGAGCTGGTTACTTACTTAGAAGGAGCCCGTGTCTTCATCAGCCCCTACAGTGAGAATCATCGTGGCTGTCTTCATGTTGTCTAAGCAATTACATAAAATAGTAACTACCTTAGAAAACGCTGGCTGGGTTCACTCCTGAGAAGCGATTGCTTATTAGACACCTCGGCACGAAAAAAAAGAACAAACGAGTGAGGTGTATTTTTCCTTAAATGTTTTTGCTTTTATTTGCTTTGCGTATTTAATCCATGTCCTGGCTTCTTTTCCAGAGCATCACTTGGACATTTCAAAGCGCATATCTAGATTCCATTGCAATTTTTTAAGAAGCACCTCATTCTTGAATTATGAGATTAAAATACGTTCCAGTATTGCTTCACTTTACAAAAAAGAACGCATTAGTTACTTAAAATACGCGTATTTTAAAAATAATAAAAATACATTTACTTGCAGTATAGTGAACGAAAACCACGAATGGGGTACATTAATGATTCTGTTATAACGCGATTCCTCGATGCCAGCTACCCGCGCTAATCATTTCGGCAGTGTCGCCGACTCATCTCCTGCCGACCGGCCGTGCACGAGGAATAGAACAGTGACAGTGCATCGCGCATTCCGGACGCTGCCCAAAGCCGTGGGAAATCGGGGGAAGGACCCCGAACTGTCTTGGCAGAGTCGCAGGGGGTCGACGACATTGTCATGCTGAAGAAATTCCTTTTACTGTCAGCGGAGATGTCAAAGCCGATGCGTGGGCTCCTCGATAGGTTGCACCGCATGGAAAAGGTAACCTGTGCCGCTAAATTCCGGTCGATTGTGGGCAAGAAATTACTGGAAGCGGTGAAACCCGCTGCAAACGAAGACCTTGGAGGAGCGCGCCATGTCTCAGTCTCGGACGCTTTTAAACAGCCTTTTTTTAACTGCCTTATTCTCACCTTTCTTCTATTGCGATTCCGTTTTTAATAAATAAGTTTTGTGTTAAGAAGTTGGAATCGCTGCCCCAACCGGCAACGTGTTACCAGACGAGCGGACGAAGACCCGAAGGTTCTTCGTACCGCTAACCGCCGTGTACATTCGATTAACGGCCAGCGTGCCATCATCATTCACCGCTCGCGACGAGCAACCGACCAGCCCAATCCGGCCATCATTGAGAAGAGCAGGAAAGTTTAACTCATACATTTCGCCTTGTCCTCAAAGTTACCTCAAAAGTTGCCGCCGGCAGTGGCAAACGCACTGAATATTATAACACAGGAAGAAAGTAGAAAAACGGGTGCGTGGGTCAAAATCTCGTCATGCATTAGTGCCCGACATTCAGACGTAGCAACGTAGAACGTCAGAGCGCTTTTATTTCTCTAATCTCATGAATCCTCCCGCGTCCCATTCGAGGCACGTGAGAACAACGATTATAAGCATTCCTTACGCTGTTTACATTCTACTGACCAGACCTCTGAATCTTTCTAGACAGGACAAAATCGTAACCATGAAGCTTAGGTCGCCGGCGGCTCCTTTTTTAAACAACACACCTTGCTCCGGAACGGTATTTGGTTGCTTCGATCAGAGATATCATTATGCTTTATGACCTACGTGAAGAGCCGCGGCAAATACTGTGCGTTTTAGGACAGTACTTGCAAGGTTCAATAGTGGTTCCTTCCATGAAAGTTCGCCTTTATCGGCCGTATGAGCGACCTTGCGCGGCAAATAAGAAAAGTTTAACCGAAGGGAATGAAATACTTCTTGCATTAAACCAGTCTTGGTAAAAGACTCCTCTCAGAGTGCTCTATCTTTGATGTTCGTTAACCCGTTTGCAGATACGGCCCAAAGCTACACTGGCTCCTACGAGTACAGCGACTACGCTACTTGCGCGGTCATAGCGTTTCCCTTCGAAGGACAGCAGCGTAAGTTTCTTAGTGAATATATGCCCGTTTCTTGTTTTTGTACGATCACTCACAGCCATGTCCACTACAGGATAAGCGCATTGAAAAACATACGACGCCTGTCCAAAACCGTGTCGTGGTTTGCAGTGTTATAAATTTTTTGCAGGTTCAGTCGATGTCTGGAGTAGCAATAACAGGAACTCTAGAAAACCTATGCTCCATGTTATGCAGTTATTAACGCAAAAGCCATACTAGGCCACTAGGAGAAAAGCCTGCGGTGCGCGTTAGTGTGTGTACTAGCATATGGTACAAATAATCTAAGGGGTGGCAAGAATAATGGGTGACGTCATCAAGCGGCCGTAGGGCGCACACAGCAAGACGAACGCCGCAGTTTCAGACAATCGCATATATTTTTTTTCGTCTTATATACCCCCCCCCCCCCCCCAAACTGGCTGACCTCAAAGTGGCGCCAGTTTTCCCGACTACATTCGTAACAGAATTGAGAGCAATCGTTTGGTGTACAGCTTTCTGGGTGTATCGTACCATTTATCTTTGCATATAGCTTCCATCTGCTACACAAGATGGAGGCTAGCTTGTGGCAGGGATTTGAACGGACGAAAAATGCACCTTCTATTGTTCGCCATACCACACTTTACCTATTCCCTTAAGACTCTTATCATGCGCGGCGCAACACCCCACATTTATTTCTTATTCTGTATTTGTCATAGTGTATATTACCCCTACCCCTCTCTCTCTATCCGCGTCCCTCATAGCCTGAATCGGTTTGGGACGTTAAACCACCATAAACGCAACCATAAACTGAACCTATCACTATCATTTTATTCCCGCTAGCCGCAACTCTGATGCTTCAGGTTTCGATGGCTGAAGCCGCAGCAAGCAACATCTTTTGCTTCCATTCTTATTGTATTATTAAAACTGCCACTAACAACAACAACAGTTGAGGTGTCCCCCAAATGTGAGGCACTGTGCCATTTCCTTTCCTCAAATACCGATTTCCGCATTTAAATTACGACGCAACCATTCGTCGTACAGAGCTGCGGGTGGTGTCACAAGATTACTCGTTCCATTTAGCATACGTTTCTCTGCTGGAGGCAAGCTCGCGACCGATATTCGAACTGAGTGTCCGAGTGTTTCACTCGGCCCTTTTGCATTCAGCGTTTGTGGAGTCAGCGTTCACAGGCACATCTTCGTTGCAATGCTCAGTGCGCAACCTTCTTCGAGGTCGAACGCTCGCGATGGCGCACTAATGCCTTCGCGCTCTGAATTTTCGTGCACTCAAAATTTCAATTTATTTCAATAGTTTATAATGCAACCGCTGCTGTGGACAATGGCGTTTTTTGAAGTTCAAAGCGAATGCAGGATGGCAACATTCCTTAAATGTAGTGTATACCGTAGGATAGCGATCTCAAATAGGGGTCTGGATGGCGCATCGAGTGCCCGAAAGTGAAGCCACCGGAAGCAAATGGCCTTGTCCCGGAAGTCAGCCTTTGGCAGTGTACGAAATTGGACCTCAGCACTGTTTTTCAGCCTCAGTTTTTGTTTTCCACTTAGCATTTAGTCTTTTTGCCGCTCTCGTATTTTTCGACGACGGTGCCTACCTGTTGCGCCTTCAACTTCATCAGGAGACCAGCAAAGGCTTCGAGAAAGACGTTCCAAAAATAAGGGCCCAATGCATCGCAATGGGACGACACTGGCAGACGACGTCGCTACACATAGCACGTGCGGAGACTCGTTCACTCAGCTCTGATTCGTCCCGTAGCGCTAGCGTCGCCAACCCTGCTCTTTGTTGTGATGTACGCTGTCGTGCTCTAAGCACACATTATACCATAAATGAGGGATAAACTTAAGAAATAAAAGGTGGAAACCTTCATTAGGCAGCTGACTTTGCAGTGCACCATTTTACCCAATTATGTTTAGACCGAACCGGAGCGAGGGCGAGGCTACTATCTGGCTCGGTGCCGACGGTGTTTTGCTGGTTCACATTAGCGCCTCCAAAATGTGTGTCGCTGCTTTTTTGACGGAGTGCATAATTTACCTTTTCGCACTTTAGCAAATTATGCCAGAATCGGCTTTAATTCGTGATGCTTGCTGCAGTTGATTTCTAACAGCGCTTGACACACGCCCTGCAGCATTCGTCGTTCTCGTCAGTCGTTTCCCTCGCGCTGTGCAGCTGAAGCATGGCTGTTCTATGGAGTTAGGAAAAGGCACGCCTGGAAGAATGACTACACCCTAAAGTGATAAACATCACCGGCTATCGAAGAGATGAGACATCAGCCGCCTGGAACTCCAAACTGAAGCTGCGGCAGCTGTATAACGAGTGGTTCTTGGAGTGTCAGGATTTCCACACCATCGTTCGCCTTTTCTTTCCTACGCAAAAATTTGTTTTAAAAATGACCTAGCCTGATCGTCATTCCGCTACTTGTCCTAATTATGCTCGGATGGCCAGAACCAAATAAGAACGTAGCGCTTAATGCACGCACAACTTTGCCGCGCCAGGGTGAGACCTGCATGCCTGTTTTCTTCGGTTTCCTTGAAATTACAGTGTTCTAAGAATACTAACATGTCTCAGGTTCAGATTGCTTATTCTTTTAATAATACAGTAGACGTTAGACAAAAAGAACGCGAAAAATTGAGGACGGAAGGAAGAAAAGTACTTTCTGCGTTCGAATACACACCAGACTCCGAAATTCCACGCAACTTCCGGTGGCTTCACTAGCGCCAAACTGTCTAAGAAAGTTGCTAGCGCCCACTTCAGAAAGCGGGAATGCGGCATCCAGACACCTAGTGGAGATCAGCGGCGTGGGAGACCATTTTAAAAATAATGACACATTCTTGTAAATCAGTCCTTGTGATGACAATAACGAGTGCAGAACTCGCAGTTGTGGCTGGAATCTATTTTTAAATTTGAAAAGAAACTTAGGTGGAAATCACGGTAGCACCACACTTCGGAGCTGTTCATGTATATGAGCAGCGGCACCTGGCCTGAATGTGCACACTACCTGGTCTGGACTGAGCAGCAGATGGATGTTCATATGGCTGGATGACGCTCCAAGCGTCATAGATTTTTTTTTTTTTGCAACTATATATCGTTCACTGCACGGTTTAACCCTGCTTTGTGATGTTCTATCAAAACGTTTGCAAAGGCAGACTGCCGCTATGTTGACAGTGGCGCTGAAATCGCCAGCGATGTAAACGATGAAAATGGCTCCCTGAATATGTGATGCATGTTGCCTCTCTTGCTTTGTTAAAAGATCCTGCAAAAAACTTTACGCCCTCACCTAAAGCTCTAATCCAGCCTAAGCATCTCGGTAAACACATGCTCCTTATTGGCCTCACGGTTGCTTCTGCCCGTGTCCTAGTCGACGGTGTCGGCGTGTCACTGTTTCTCGTTAACTACCACGGGAAAGAGACATTTTAAACGGTTCTGGCTCCAAACAAAAATTACCGATAAAAGGTAATAGGTAAGAAAGACAAGAAAATAGAAAAGGATGATTAGAAACCTAGGAAATCTGGACAAACGTTTCATGTTTGTTCGGCTGCGAAAACATTGGTTAGTGTGCAGAAAGGATTTTATAAAACAGATTCTGCAGCTGGCAGTAGGAGTACGCTTACAAAACCATCATGGCCGAAATCTCGCAGCATTATTTATTTAATATTCAATTAGGAAATGAAAATATCTGTTAGGTACCGCGGGGTTCACTTCTGACGGCTGACGATCCATGTTCGTGATGTGCAAGAATGCATGCCACGTCGTCATCAATTGGCGGTCCTGACACACACAAAACGAAAACAGATACCATGTCAGTCAGCAAAGGTAATTTACTCTTCAAGGATATAACTTGTGCCTAGCTTTCAATTATTTATAGTGTTTGGAACAAGTGCAATTCTGGTCACAGACTGTGTTCTATATCATCCCACGAATTTTGATTGAACAGATATGTATATTTCAGTTTTTTAAAATAGCGTGGCAGCGGTGGATCGCGGTAGTTGCAGTTAATAGGTTATCCTGCATGAAAATTTCGTCGGAAGGAGGATACTTAAAAAAAGGAAAGACGAGTGTCTCACTCGTGCAGCCATTCTTTGAAATAGATTTTTATTTTGCGATTTTTTCCTGCCCTTCTTTTCGAAGTATAGCCGATTTAAAAGGAAACTTGCATTTCAAATAAAGTGGCAATCATTCATGTGGCGTAGTCATTGGAGCATCTGCCTAGCATGCTGGAGGTGCGGGGTTCGATCCCCAGAGCAGCCGGGTACCCACCTGTGATACAATGGGTACAAGCTTTACCCTGCCTGGTGCTCGGTTTCTTTAGGGTGAAATGGTTGGGAAATGGGTCTCTGACCCCACCTTACGAAAAAAGAAGGGGCCACAAATGGGCTTCTTCCGCACGAGGCGGATTTAGGTTTGCTTGACGGCTGAACTTATCTCTGATCCTTCAAGGCAACGGCTGTCTCATAAGAAACGGAGTATATTAACGATAGGCAGATTTTACTTCATACCTTGGAAAGTTCGTACATATCGCTCCTTAAGAGTGCCACGAAAACCCGCATTAGGCAAAGCCCTTAGCATGTAAAAAGCAAGAAGTGGCTCGAATGGTACTTGTCTGAAAATTGCCTCAAAGTTAACGGCGAGAATTAAACTGATGGGAAGTACAAATGTTATGGCCACCGCAAAAAACAATGCACATGCTCAGTGAGTGTTTATAAATCGGCTCACTGCTGTTCATTTCATACGTGTTTTGCTTTTGAGGGACGTAAGATGATTGTACAGTAACATTTACAAAGGTTTTGAAGCACTCAGACCAAATTCGTTGCGAAGTAGTTATAAGATCGCATACACAGTCATTAACGGCCTGCACTGATAAGAACCGTTCTCATCACCTGCCTGGCTTACTCAATTCTGTATTGAATGATTTTATTCTTTCGTACAGTAAGCCATAATCAAGCACTATGATAGAAGGGAGTGCTGAAAATATGGCACACAAAGCAAGAAAAAAAACTAGCATTAGAGCCAAAAATGAGTTACGAAGTACCAGCGCTTCCTGCTTACACAGAGTACTATGCAGATTTATTTTTGTAGTAAACCCGCACACCGGAGCAGCCTAGCACCTTTTTTTTCTGGGCATAAATCTCTTAGCATAGAGTAAAACCTCATCCGGAGCTAAAACAAAACACGCATGCAAAGAAGCCGTCATAGTGGCTCAATGGTTATGCCGCTCGGCTGCTAACCCCTAGCGCACTGGTTCGATACCAGCCGAGGCGAACGCATTTACATTGGAGGCGAAATTCTAGAGAGCTCTGTACTGTACAATGTCAGTGCACGTTAAAGAACCCGAGATAGTCGAAGCTATCCGTAACCCTCTATTGCGGCTTCGGCGATAACCTGAGTATCGTTAGAACATTACGCCCAATAAACCAACCAAACCAATTCACAGAAATGGCCCTTTCTCTTTTCCAGTCTGCACCCTGTGGGTGAAGGAAGCTGTCAAATACAACATCCCCAAGCACTGCCTCGACAAGTACGAACAGGCATGCGAGTACAGAGTTCCGCAGATCGACAGGAGCCTGTGCAAATACGACGAAGAATAAAATCAGGCCGCTCAGCGTCTCTGAAAGTCGGCGACGGGGTGCCAGCATGTTTTTTTTTTCTTGTATCTTTGTGTCCCTTGCAGGCGGTACTACAGAGGTGTTTAGTAAAGTTTGATTTTCTATTCGTTTAATTTCGTTTACTAGATGCCGCACCGGGTTATGTAGGTCGTACAGATTGATGTCACTCTGCCCCTGTCAGAGCGGCGTCCACGAAACTGCTAACTGCCATTAGCATACCCCATGGCCATGCAGCACTGGCGGACATTGGCCGATGTTCAAGAATCTTGGAGCACAGCAATGCTTTTAAACAGGGCCGACGAACTTCTCCGTCGCTACATTAGCCTCATAAAAGAACTGATGTTCAACAACCAATTAGTGGATCATGATCTATGTGTCTCGACTGATCTGGATATTGGTGCAATGGCAATGGGCTAGCTGCAGGGCCACACACAGACCAGCCGTATCTGTCATTCCTAGCTTACTACCCCTCCTCCCCCCTCCCCCTCTCCAGTCAGTCTCGGTTTCATCCCGACGGATGAAACGACCAAACGAAAGGAAAAACAAAATCAAACCTTGTGTGAAACTGCTCCCGGTGGTCGTGGTTTCGGATCCCACCATCGGCATGGTTGTTTTTTCTGCTGCTTTATAAGTCATTTTCGTAAAAACCAAATGATTTGCACTACAAATTAAATATATATATATATATATATATATATATATATATATATATATATATATATATATATATATATATATATATATAACCATTCCCCTATAAACATTCCCCTTCATATGTTTGTCAAACGAGCTCCTCATTTCAAGTGCCTTGTCTGCGAATAGCTTAACGGGGGTCTCAGTCCTGGCAGTCTTGATGCCATAGGTAGCATAAGAGGGTCCTTGCACAGTTTCCGCCCTCGCCGTTAGATGACGTTCAACGTCAAACTCGCGGTATTGCAGGACGTACTACGGCCACCGCTATGGACGAGGGTGGCGCTGGTGAACACTCTCAAGGTTCGCTTACACGCTAAAACATAAATACTTACGAAAGCAGCAGATTGAACAGCCGTCGCCGTACCTCAGTTGGGTCGTGGGTTCGGATCCCACCGGCGGCATGGTTGTTTTTTTTCTGCTGCTTTATAAGTAATTTCCGTTAAAACCAAATGATTTGCATTACAAATTAAAAAATATAGAAACATTCCCCTATAAACATTCCCCTTCATATGTTTGTCAAACGAGCTCCTTATTTCAAGTGCCTTGTCTGCGAATAGCTTAAAGAGGGTCTCAGTCCTGGCAGTCTTGATGCCATAGGTAGCACAAGAGGGTTCTTGCACAGTTTCCGCCCTCGCCGTTAGATGACGTCCAACGTCAAACTCGCGGTATTGCAGGACGTGCTACGTCCACTGCTATGGACGAGGGCGGCGCTGGTGAACACTCTCAAGGTTCGCTTACACGCTAAAACATAAATACATAAATACTTACGAAAGCAGCAGATTGGACAGCCGTCGCCGTACCTCAGTTGGGTCGTGGGTTCGGATCCCACCGGCGGCATGGTTGTTTTTTTCTGCTGCTTTATAAGTAATTTTCGTTAAAACCAGTTGATTGGCACTACAAATTATATATATATATATATATATATATATATATATATATATATATATATATATATATATATATATATATATATATATATATATATAATGTAGAGTGGGCGCACGGTGGAAAAAGTAACAATCTTTATTCTAACGTTTCGACCAGGGTCTGGCCTTCGTCAGACACTCTGACGAAAGCCATACCCTGGTCGAAACGTTAGAATAAAGATTGTTACTTTTTCCACCGTGCGCCCACTCTACATTATATATATATATATATATATATATATATATATATATATATATATATATATATATATATATATATATATATATATATATATATATATATATATATATATATATATATATATATATATATATATATATATATATATATATATATATATATATATATACGCACACCTTCGAAAACATGGTTACCATCGGCGCTGTGAACTAAAAAAGATTGCCTATCTCATGATGATGGATTTTTATTGCAAAGGAGCGCCATGGAACAAGGTATTTTTGCATTACTCAAAGTGGGGTCAAAGACCCATTTCCAAGCATATCAGCCCTTGCTAGCCGAGCACCAGGCCAGGGGAAAGCTTGTACCCATTGTATCAGCGGTGGGTACCCGGCGGCACTGGGGATCGAACCCAGCACCTCCCGCATGCGAGGATTGCCTATCTCGATGAGTCAAGTGCAGTGGTGAGTTTGCTTTGGCTTACAACCTCTTTGAAAGCGCACGTATATTCACGAGGTGTAGCCAAAATTTGTTGTGCCACAGAGCGGAAGGTAACCGCTTTCTGAAAATTCTAAAAACTGATAAGAGTATAGCTTACGGTGGGCTACACGTGCACGCCCCTCAATATTTAAGGAGCCTAAAAGTAATAGTTAAAGAGTTAACTTTTCAATATTAGTTAACCAGCGTGCTAATTGGCACGTCTTAGCTGTACTCTGATCCCAGAAAATGCTATGCCTAAAAAATAACGCTTCTAACTCCAGAAGCCCATTTTTAAAATTGAATAAAATCTTAGGTTCGACACCCTGCAAAAGGGATGGAAATATTTAAAAGTATGTAGATGTCTAAATTTCTCAGGAATTAAATTTCCTATTCTCCATAAGGCTCCTATATCTCTATAGAGTTTTGATGTCGGGTAATATGTGAGTTTCACGAGAGGTGCTCATTAATCAAAAAACAGCAAAAAATGTAGTTGAATTTGTGCGCTCTATCATGCCACTTTTAAATATAAAGAAAAAATTTTGCGTAATTGTGGTGTACAAGCTCGTAAATTAGATTTTATTTGCGTTAAATTCTAATTGCTAAGCAATTAGCCATCTAGACAATGCATCTGTCATAAGTAGCATCCAAGACTGATGTAGCATACTCCAGTTTGGAGCGAATTAGTGTTTGATATAGCAAAAGTTTCAAAGGCGAAGGGACGTAGAATAAATTGCGACGTAAGTAACTTAGCATGCGATTAGCATTGTTGATTACGCGTTCGATATGAAGAGACCAGCTTAGGTTATCAGTGATGTAAACGCCAAGGTATTTATATGATGTTACACACCATAAAGAAATGTTATCAATGTAATACGAATGCGGGGCGGTAGAATTTCTTGAAACACGCATGACTACTTTGCATTTGTTAATGTTTAGTTACATTGACCATTTCATTTACCAGATAGCCACAGTGGTAAGGTCAGTTTGAAATAGGCAGTTGTCGTTATTATCATTTATTTCTCTAAGAATAACGTAATCATCCGCAAAAAGGAGGACATGAGAGTTAACAAGAGACGGAAGATCATTGATATAGATTAAGAACAAAACAGGCACAAGGACAGCTTTGGGGAACACATGAATGCAAGCTTCAGTAAAACCACAATTAAAACCATTAGCGGTGACAAACTGTGAGCGATTGAGAAAAAAAACACTCAATCCATTTCAGTACTTCAGTATGTATCAATAACTCGCCCATCTTGCCATTGCGTGGAACTTCATTTCAGAAGATTAGGGTCAATATTAAGCTTAGTTAGTTTTAATAAGAGGAGTCTGTGACATACCTTGTCGAAAGCATTACTAAAATCTAGGAATATACAGCCTGCTAGTGATGATTCGTCAAGGATACGGTGTATTGCATGTGTAAAACATATTACTTGAGTTTCGCATGAGTAAAATGCTCGAAAACCGTGATGTGGCAATGAGAAGAAAGCATTTAATTCAAGAAAATTAACAAGATTTCTAAATATTATATGTTCGAACATTTTGCATCATGTGTTAGAGAGATGGTACGATAATTGGGGGAGATGTTCTCCTTCCCGAATTGTGGGCTGGGATCACCTTCCCAATTTTCCACTCTTCGGTCGGCTAGATTGGTTATAAGATTGTTGGAAAATTTTTGTTAGCATAATGGAAACATAGGCTGAAGTGTTTTTCAAAACGTTAGCATTAATAAGACCGCAGTCTGGAGCGGAATGAATATTGAGGTTATCAATAAGTTTAATGACACCAAAAGTATCAAATATTATTGGGAACATAGTTGCATAGTGGTGATTATTAGTTGTAGGCATGGGCGCATCAGATATGACAGAAAACTTATGAGAAAATGAATGGTTTAGAATTGTAGCCACAAGGTCTGAAGGAATAGGGTTTAATTAGACGTGCTGGGCGAAGAAGACTGCAGGGCACTCGAGCGAGGATGGCAAGTCCCAGCTAAAACAGTTCGGCCGCGGTATGGCGCCACTGTATGGATAGGTACTGTGGTACTCGCCCTCTCTGAAGGGCAAAGACTCGGTGCCGCATCAATGAGAAGCAGGAAGACAAGGGACGCCGCATGTGTCTGGCGGCTGGTGTAGACACGCCTGAAGCGCTAGCGGGCGTGGTACGGCTCCATCCGTGCGACATGGAAGACTTCGGAGGTCCGCCGTCTAGAGGAACGATCTGTTCTCACTGACTTGGCGGAGAACCTCGTAGGGGCCAAAATATCGGCGCAGAAGCTTTTCGGAGCGCCCATGAGTGTGGATTAGGCTCCAATCTCAGACTTGTTTGCCGGGCTGGTAACTAACAGCTCTGTGGCAGAGGTTATAGCGGCGAGCGTCGTGGGCTTGCTGGTGCCGGATGCGCTGTCGGGCGAGTTGGCGGGTGGCCTCGGCGTGACGAACACATTGGGTAGCGCCCACAACAGATAAGGTACTTCTAGTCGGAAGCAACACGGCGTCCAGCATGGTAGTGGCTTCGTGGCCATGCACTAAACGAAACGGAGCGAATCGTGTCGTTTCTTGTAGAGCAGTGTTGTAGGCAAATGTTACGTAAGAGAGTATGGCGTCCCAGTTGCGGTGGTCTGCGTCAACATACATGAAAATCATGTCGGCGATCGTCTTGTTGAGCCGTTCGGTGAGGCCGTTCGTTTGAGGGTGGTAAGCGGTTGTTTTTCGGGTACTTGTGCCGCTAGGGCGCATAACCTCCTGCGTAAGGGCCGAGGTGAACTCCGTTCCCCTCTCAGTTACAACGATGATGGGTGCATCGTGACGAAGCACAATATCATGAACGAAAAAGTTCACAACTTCGTCAGCGGTACCAAGATGGAGAGCTTTACTCTCAAAGTATCGACTGAGGTAGTCGGTGGCAACCACAATATAGCGGTTACCCAGCGAGGACTTCGGAAATGGGCCGAGTAAGTCCATGCCGACTTGGTGGAAGGGGACCTGTGGTGGATCAATAGGCTGCAGTAGTCCGGCTGGCTTAGTCGGCGGCGTCTTGTAACGCTGGCACTCGCGGCATGTGCTGACGTAACGCTGGATAACTGCAGCAACCCTGGGCCAGTAGTACTTTTGCGTATCCGTGCCAAAGTGCGGTAAAAATACGGGCGAAATTTGATCACTGCCCACACAACTGCCAGGTATTCTTTTTCAGTGGTGCAATAGTGTGCCCCGGAACATGACAAGGTGCGGCTTGCGTATGCGATGACGCGTGCGATGACGCGTATGCGATGACGCGTTCTGCCACTGCGCAAGGACCGCACCGAGGCCGATGTTACTGGCGTCTGTATGCAGTTCAGTGTCGGCTGACTCGTCGAAATGACCAAGGATGGGTATACTTTGGAGACGAGTGCGGAGGTCTTCGAAGGCCTGATGTTGCTCCTGGCACCAGAAGAACGGTTCAGCATCTATCGTGAGGCGGGTGAGGGGCTCCGCGATCTGGGAGAAGTTCGGCACAAAACGCCTATAATAGGCGCAGAGACCCAGAAAGCGGCGCACACTTCTCTTATCGGTTGGCACGGGAAAAGCAGCGACGGCGGCTGTCTCATCGGTGACAGGGCTGACACCCTTAGCGCTCACGATGTGGCCGAGAAACTTCAACTCACGGAAAGCTAAGTGAAACTTTTCGGGCTTGAGGGAAAGACCGGCCGAAAGAATTGCTGCGAACACAGCACAGGTGCCTTAGGTGCTCTTGGAACGTGGCGGATAAAATGACTAGGCATCCAGATTCGCAAGGTTCACAAGGCAGGACTGCGATTTTAGATCGGCAAGCACGGTGCCCATCATACGCTGGAAGGTGGCAGGAGCAGAGCACAGGGCGAAAGAGAGCACCCGGAATTCGTACAGACCATCCGATTTCTAAAAAGGCGGTCTTTTCCCGGTCGCGTTCGTCCACCTCGCTTTGTCAATAGCCACTGCGTAAATCTAGCGACGAGAAGTACGTTGCGTGGCGTAGCCGGTCCAGGGTCAATGCGAGGGAGACGATAAACGTATTTTTTGGGGACTTTAATTAGACGTCTGTAATCAACACAGAACAGTAGGGTTCCATCTTCTTCGCCACTAGAGCAACAACCACGGGCTCGCCGACGGCTGTATCACGTCGTCTTGGAGCATTTTTAAAACTTGTCGGCGAATGGCATCACGTTCCTTTGAAGAGATCCGATAAGGCGGCTGGCATAGCGGTCGCTGGTTTGCATAAACTATAATGCGGTGCTTTGTGAGCGGAGTCTGCCTAACCTTGGAGGTGGAGGCAAAAAAGTCGTGGAAAGATTCGATAATGCTCTCCAGACAGCGTTTCTGATTAGACGGGAGGTTCGGGTTCACGTCGGTTTTTATGGGAATGGTCAGCGCCTCCACGAATGCCGAGATTTCGGACAAAGCGTGCGTTCCTGCGAATTCGCTAAGTTCTTCGAAATACGCAATAGCTGTTTTTCCAGGCAAACATTGAGGTTCAGGACCATAATTGGTCACCAAAATTTCGGTTCTCCCACTGTTCAATTCAATAATTCCGCGAGTTACAGAGACTTGCCTACTCAGGAGCAGCGAGATGTTGGTTTCAGCGATGCCGCGACTGCTGGGGCTGTTGTCGCACTCTACGGTAACAAACAGGCTGGCTCTTGATGGGATCAATACTTGGTCGTCACAGGCGCATAACTTAGCCCTGCGTGGCTCGGTATCGCCGTCGACAGGGCCTTGGGTTGAAAACGACATGATTAGCTCCTGAAGGTTGATAACGTTGAGAATCGCTGCGGTGCAGCGTTGCGGATGGGGTCGATGGCCCTGCTACCCTAGCGCTGAAAACATCAGCTACGTCGACCTCGCCACGTCGTTGGCAGAGTGCGAGAGAATTGATGGGGTGCACCTGGAGGGGTGTGTTCGAAGGCCGCGAAAGACATTCTAGATGCGTGAAAAAGGTTTCCGTTAATCAAGCGTTTCACAGAATGACGTCCAACGTTGTTCTTGGAGGGCTTCGATTCTGCACTTAATTTTCTTTTGCACGTGCCTAGCATCTCTGAAGGCGAGGCTCGACTTTGTGTGTCGGTATTTACTATGTGCCCTCCCTCGCTGTGATCGCAGGCGCTGCAATTCCATATCGAATTCCGTCTACTTTGTAATTGGGGTGAATAACCGTGTCGCGTTTTTTATGGCCTCCTTAATTTTATCTTCCAAACCTGCGCAGAAACCTTCTCTATAAGCATCTTCCATAAGTGCTTGAAACGCTGTCCAATCGATTCGTCGCATACGCGTGGCAGAGGTGCATGTGGAAAGCCCAACAATGATCAGATATTTAAGGATGTGGTCACTTCTGTGAGTTTCAATTTACAAAAACCACCGTATGTTGCTGGTAAAGCATCGAGAAATGAAACCCAACTAGAGGCACCTGCGGTCCCTGTTGTTGTCCCTCGCATATAGTAGTCCCTCGCATATAGCTCGGGGAACTGTCATTTAGAAACTGAGGGTCATGGTCTGAGGTGGAGGACAAATGCTTTCATCCTCTAATATTCATTCGAATGCATCCCCACATAGTGTGGTGACCATTAAAGACGCCCATGACGATCCAAGGAACAAGTTTAGGCACCATCAAGCCACACAATCGTGCGGCGTCAAATCGACTTGACGGCGACATATACGCACCCAAAAGCGTAAACGTCAGATTATGCCTCTTGACTGTTAGGCAAACGTACTGGTTGTCGTTATTGGTGAAACTTACGTATTGACCACATATGTAAGTTCAAGCCAAATGTAGGCGATGATTTACTGTTTCTTCGGTGCGTGCGAGATGGAAACACCTCGTAGCCTGACAGTTGAAATATCTTTGGTACATTCGGCTCCCAAATGGCAAGGATGGGGAAATGATTTATGTAAACTTATTGCCGAATATCTGAAATTCGGGGACTAGAGTCCGCGGGCATTCCATTGAAAAATAAAGCTTCTTTCAGTTGCTTTTTAAATGTTATGGTTGGAGGGGCTATTGCACCTGTTACTTTAGGGCCGCGAGAATTGGAGTTACACCGTCGAGTACTTGTAGCACATTTTGTGCTGCTGGAGTGCACAGGCTTGTTAGCACAGCGCGTATGGCACTCAGGATGGACTAGAGCATTAGTATAACCGGCAGTTCTTGGCCATGGTCTATATCTTGGCCTTTCTTCGTATCAACAGTACGTGCCGCACTTTGGGATCGCAATAACTTTCCTGGCCCCATGGACGCGCAAGGTTTCGGGAGTGATGGCCGGGTAACGCCTGATGCAGCAATTTCAGCTTCGCCAACCATCGGGCTCCACTGAATTAGTACGGCAGGTGGAGGAGGCGGACAAAGGGGACCAGTGCTAGAGGCCTCCCTACCAAAAGTAGCGGCTTTCTTAGACCTTCGGCGATGCGAAGAACGCCGTCGCACTTTAACAGCGGCCTCTACGGGCCTGGAATGATCTCGCACCATTCGGTTCGCCACTGCTCGTTCGTTTTTATGCGGGGCAGTCTTTGAGGGAGGACTCGTGAGGGCCACGGCAGCTGGCGCGCTTCTGGGTAGTCGCGCGGCAAACGTCGCCGCTATGTGACTCGGAGCGTCTAGGGCACACGATGGCGCTCTTGTAGACACCACTCACGTGCCAAATCTTCATGCTTCTTTGAAATGGCTTGAGCACGATAGGCCGAACCGAGTGTCAAAAATGCCCAACTTTCACACACGATGGTAAGCGGTCGCCCTTGAAAGTCAGCCTGATGCACTGAGATCTGCCAAAGCGCTGAACTTCCATTATTGAGATGCTGTTGGACGCTGGCTTGATTAAAATTGGCAGATCAGCGTCAGCGATGGCCATGTCGACGTTGGAAATGGTGCCGGCTGAAGAGCCGCTGTCTTGGAGGACATGGGAGCGTACGCTGATGTCGCCGAGTTTTGTTGACGGCGGTCAAACTTTGCAGTGCGGTCCGCTCCGTGCCATCAATGGTGATGATGTTTCTGTGGGAGCTGACTCTGTGGTTTTTATTCAGCCCAGAGACGAGGCCTTCAAGGAACATAGACGTGGCTTGCCTGTTCAGAAGATTGAGGATGTCGGTTGGCGTCTCTGGCACAAACGAGACGGTATGTGGTGGGGGACCTCGCGCGATGGTGATCGTAGACGTGCTTGATGAGGACGAGTCTTCACGTATGCGCAGTCTTCTCCTGGCCTTCTTGCCGAGGACCCATACGAACCCATCATTGGTCGAGGAGTCATCACTGGCCGCCGAGTAAACCACGGTTGCCTGTCTGCTTGCGTCGCTAAGGTGGTAGGTGCACCTCAAAGCGGGATTGAGGCGTCCACTGACCCGGGGGGCCAGTTATGCACCCTTCCTTTCCTCATTATTATTGGAGTCTAGAACGTTGTCAACGCCAACGCCAGTGAACACAATGAACGCCTATGGGCTATAGAAAGAGAGGCGAGCGCTCGATTGAAGCCGAAGAAGCCATCGCGCTAGCGATATCGTCTTCCACTGCCACTCTCATACTGAGCGATTCCAAAACCGCATTCAAAATTTTGCCCGCGGGAGGATACATGCTGCCACCTATAAAATTCTCACCTCAAAATCCAACCACCTCATCCATCCCAATAGTCTGGGTACGGGCCCATTGGGGCAATCCCGGTAACGAAGCGGCCCACTCCGCTGCTCGAGCTCACTTCAAGGAGCGGCGCGTACCGAAGACCCAAACAGCGCGAGAGACCGACTGATCACATATCACGACACCACGCTACACTGCCGCAAAGAACGTCTACTTTACCCTCCGCCACACACATTGCTGACAAAACAACAACAGACAACCTGGCGACAGCTCCAAGCTCGCACCTTTCCCTCTCCGCTGTTACTAGCGCTTTATTTCCTTCTACTCACAACCCCGAATGTTCCCTTTGTGGGTCCCCGAGAACCCCACTCGAACAGATTATGTTCGTCTGCCGACAACTGCAACCACCGGCGCCATGGCCCTCGCGGACTCGTAGGGGTGAGAGGTCGTGTTCTCTAGCTCCGACCCGGCCTCGCAACTGTTGCTGCCGCAGTGGGCGGAGAAGGTCGCCGTCAGACATGAGCTGCCGGCCACCACCCACGACGAGGAGTCAGCCCACCTCTGAAATTTTGAGCTATACAGTTTTGAAATGAAATTTTGAGCTATACAGTGAAAAAATATAGTTTTTCACCACCACCTGCATTTCTGCGGCGGCGGCTGAGTGAATTAATGCCTGTCACGTGGTTTCTCGTTGGCTCAAGGTCAAACTTGCGCACACGCTGGAAAAGCTACGGTGGGGATTAGTATAGCTATAGCTTTAAAAATTACAGGACGCTTAAGCTTCGCCTTTAAGAGTGGAACCCGATAGCGTGTTGCAGTGCTTCCAGAGAGACCACGGAACGCCACAGCCCGTTCAGTGCGATGCCTTGCCAGTTGGGCAAATCGTTCAGAGTCTCTAGGAGACCTTTCAAAACAGCCCATCATGCCGCCTGAAAGGATCACGAACGGGCTACAGTGGATAGATGGATGGATGGATGGATGGAAACAACTTTTATCAGTTGAAAAAAATCTTCCAGGGTGGTCTCCTACTGGCCCAGGAGTCTACTGGCTTGTGCTTCTCATAAAGCCCGATCCACCAGCCATTTCTGGCCAGCGAGCTGAGCGGTCCGTAAAGCAGCCTCCCAGGAAGGATGAGTGGGATTGGGGATTGGGGGCACTGCCTGCAGGAGAGGACATTCCCTACGGTAGTGGAAAATGTGGATCTGGGCACGCCACAGGTGTTACATTGAGGAGGAAAGGTGAGGTGAAAGCATGAGAGACGGTAAGGTGAAATAAAGCAGCCCGACTGTAATTGTCGCCATGTGGCGCTGATAAGGGCGACAAGGTACTGTGGTGTGGTGGTAACGTCATGCGGCTGAGTTTGTAGAATGCGGTGATTTGATATGCATAAAGGGCCGATGGGGCCTCCTGCGCAGGGTTGGGTGTCTGATCGTCCGGGGTCCGGGAGGAGGGTTCTCGGGCCAGCGCATGAACGCGCTCATTGCCGGTGATCGAGGTATACCCAGGGATCCACGACTGAGTAGCCGTTCGGTCGAGAGAAGTGGCGGTGGCAAGAATACGTTGTGTGGCCGGCGTCGCCACGCCCTTTAGGTAGTGGCGGTATGCGGCCTCGGAATCTGTGAAAATTTCGGTTATGTTTTTGTCAATGGTGGAGTGGGCCAGCGCATGTGCGATGGCGGCTCCTTCCGCCTCTGCAAGTGAATTAGTTCGGATAGTGGCGGCGGCCCCCACAGTGCCGTCTTAATAGGCTGCGACTGCCGTGAAGAATTTTCTGCCGCGTTGAGAAAAAAGATATCGGAGCGGTTGCTGTATGTTTTGGTGTAATAGCTCGCTCGAGCCTGCCGCCTACCCTGATGGAGGCTAGCGCTCATATTACGCTGTAGGGGCTTCTGATATATGTGATCCTGCATGCGCAGAGAAATCATGTAAGGTGTAGGACGTGTTGGGGTGGGAATGGGTGGATGGAGACGGAGCTGTCACAGTAGGCATTTTCCTGTTTCTGTGTGACTCAGGCGGACTAATTGGTTGCTGCGTTGAGCCTCTATTAATTCGACCAGGGTATTGTGGGTACCAGTGGCCAGGAGACGTTTCGTGCTAATCGTCCGTGGGAGACGTCGGGCGGAGGTGACAGCCGTGCGTATTAGGATGTCTGCCTGTTGTGTTTGGCGCAGAGTGAGTATGTGGTATGGCAGGTGGTATGTAATGCGGCTAATGATTAATGCATTTGTTATATTGAGGGTCTCACGTTCAGAGAGTCCATGATTATGGGCTACAGAGACGCTGCTCCCTGAATTGGCCGTCTATGTTGCGATTGTGATTTCAGAGGAAACGAAAGGCGCAGTAACTTCCTCACATATCGGTAGACACCTAAACCAAGCCGTGAGGGAACGGAGAAAGTTTGGGGTGAAAGGGAAAAGGCAGAAAGAGCGGCCGTATAATGGAGGTCTCGGTCTCCGTTGGCGTCCCATTCATTGACCAAAATAGCACAAAGGAGCGACATCACAGGCGCTCGGGCGGAACGGGTTCCGTGACATTGCAGTGGTTGGCACCCGCACTAAACATGATTCACACAAGTCCGGTGTCCGCTTCCCGCCCGTCTGAAGCCCAAAACGTAGAACTCAATGAAACGTAGAACTCATTAAACCGAAACTCAAACCAAACACGGCCATAACACCACCTATCGTATCTCAGCGCAAGCTATTCGCACTTGCTTATTCTTTCTTTTACATGCACTGATGTCGCACAGAGGTTGTGGATTTAAATTTGGAGGACCGGCATCTCTACAACGTAGATGGCGCTGCCTTGCCACAGCCCATGGCTAGGTGGATTGAACCACCGCCCGATTTAAGTGGTCTAGCATTATCCATCCATCCGTCCGTCAGTCCATCCATCCATCCATCCATCCATCCATCCATCCATCCATCCATCCATCCATCCATCCATCCATCCATCCATCCATCCATCCATCCATCCATCCATCCATCCATCCATCCATCCATCCATCCGTCCGTCCGTCCGTCCGTCCGTCCGTCCATCCGTCCATTCATCCATCCATCCATGGTAGTCAAGTGAAATACTTTATAGAGTCGAGCGCGATTTTTAACTGGTCCCATTTAAAAAAAATCGCATGCTCATAATTAATCGTGCACGCACCAGTGCACGAAAACACTTCACGAAGTCAAAGACCACAACACATTCACTAAGTCCACTTTTTATTCAGTTCGAACCAACCAGCCTTTGTACTCGTAGCATGTTCTGCGTGTGCTCGCCTCGCAATCCGGAATACATGGGTTCGATTCAATATATCTACGCAAGATATTCTATTTGGAGATGGCCGTGTTACTACGCCAACAACACCGACACCGGCGTTTCTGCGACACGAGCTCCATTACACTATAACGTCAAAATTCCCGACTATTACGCGTCTCGGTAATGCGGTTTTTCAGATCAGCAGCTGCGGTAGTCGAACAGTAGGCGGCCCCATATGAAAATACTCAGAGCAGAACGGAGGCGGCCCTGTGTTTCGACTTGGTTCCGCCTCCGACTCCACCTCGGAAGATCAGCCAGGGCCCATACAGCGATCATGTTCTGGCGCCATCTCTGGCAAGCGGCGCATACCTTACCGATGACGTCATTGGCGAGCAGACGACAGCCCGTGCAGCTTCTGTGCTACACTGGTTCCCCGGATTGCCGCCGTGTAATCAACCTTCACGCTACCACCGTACCCTCCTCCTTCGCTTTCCTCCTCGCACTCTCTTCGCTACTGTCTTTCATCCCACGCTGCGCTCCGCGCATGTTACGCTGGCGACGGCGAGGCGTGCCGCCCTACCTGGGAGCAGGCGTCTGAGAGCTGTGCCGCTAAACTCTGACAGCCTTGGGTAGCAGTGTTCGAGCTTGCTAGTTTTCTCCCTGTTTTTGAAGCAGAAAAGGTTCTTTGCTACTAATTATTTATCCAGTTGTTTTACGCCGCAGCGTATACAGCTCGCTCGGTCGAAAAGCCGCCGGTGTCATACTAGTTGTGCGCACCGCGCGTCGGTAATATTCGGGGACAGAGTAAAATCGAAGCACGCTGAATAAAAAAACAAAACGATAAAACTGCGAGTTGAGCTAGTTGGTACATACTTCAGCAAAAATAGCGCAGGAACATGGACAAGAAAGAAAAAGACGGGACAAGCGCTTACTAGCAACACTAACGTTTATTGAAAGAAAGACATAAAATATACCCTCTTTACAACCAAGAGCGCGCATGACCTGCAGCAACAACACTGATAAGCTGACTACTTCAGTCATAGTCACGGATGGGGTGCTTACACATATGCCGCGGTTCTTGTCAATATGAAATGCTTCGCTGATTTCTCTAGTTGGTTTATCTCTGTGATTGTACAGGATATTAGTATCGTTAAAAAGTGGAGTACATGGTTCTTCAGTAGGCCTTGAGGCGTTGCTACGACATTCTTTGTAGCTAGTCTAAGTTTGAAGAAGGGGCAGCATCCGAAAAAGTGTTGTGCTTACTGATATGCTGGAATCTTGTACAATCACAGAGATAAACTAGAGAAATCAGCGAAGCATTTCATATGCACGAAAACCTCGAGACATGCGTAAGCACCCCACCATCCTCGTTCATGACTGAACTACTGTATCTCGATCACCATGACTGAAGGTGTCAGCTTCTAGGTGTTGCTGGTACAGCTCATGCGCGCTATTGGTTCTAAAGAGAGAACATCTTATGCGTTCCTTTTCAATAAACCTTCAGTTGCTAGTCAGCGTCTGACCCGCCTTCTTTTTGTCCCTTTTTCCGCGCTGTTTTCGTTCAAATAAAGCTGGGTTCTAGGCCGGGAATCGAACCAGGGCCTTTGGCGTTTGAGAAGGGGACGCTTCCACTCCGACACGACGGCTCGACGTTTGAACATGAATGAAGGCATGTCTGTGAATACATTGGTTTCTTAAAAGCGTGTCTTCGAGACCTATATTCAGGCGTACATGGATAACTATGAGGATGTAAATTACAGGTGTCGGAATTAAGCGAGTACCATACCTCTGCAGTAAATTTCCTCCGTGCTTGGCGTGCAGTCGTAGCGCCATCGTGTGGGACCCATTGAAACCCGTCTTCGCCATGCATGGCGCTGGCCCAGCAGATGGCGCCCTCGCAGGCGACCTTTGTGCGTCGGAGTGGTGTCGTCCGTTTCTGAACAGGTGTGATGGAACCGCAGCCGTCTACGAGTACTAGTGTGGAGCAGCATCTGTCCTAGCTCCTAGACCCTCCGAGCTATTTGTCCAGCTGGCAAGGCGATGGGGTTCCGCGGACTACCTGGCAGCGCTGCAACACACTGTCACGTTCCACTCTTGACGAAGCTTAAGCGTCCTCCAATTTTTAAAGCTCTACTACTCCCCGCCGTCCCCTGTTCGCAGTGTGCGCCTTGAGCGCGGTGTGCGCGTGTTTGACCTTGGACCTATCTTGAGTCACATGACAGCTATGACGTCACTCAGCCGCCGCCGCCGAAACTTAGCGCTCGCCTGTTCCTATAGGCCGTCGGCGTTCGCTGCCTTCATTGGCGTTGGCTTTGACAGCGTTCTAGATCGACGATATTGAGGAAAGGAAGGGCGCATAACTGGCTGTATGGGACACCTCAAGGCGCTTTGAGGTACGTGGCGGGGGTGAGAGACGGATGTGGGCTGCATGCATTAGCGCTGAGAACGTTTTGGCAGACACGCAGCACTTCATGCGCTGGCCCGAGAACTCTCCTCCCGGACCCCGGACGATAAGGCACCCAACCCTGCGAAAGAGGCCGCATCGGTCCTTTATACATATCATCAAATCACCACATTCTACGAACTCAGCCGCATGACATTGCCACCACCCTACAGTACCTTGTCGCCTTTATCCAGCGCCACATGACAGCAATTACAGAAGGGCTGCTTTATTTCACCTTACCGTCTCTCATGCTTTCACCCCACCTTTCCTCCTTATTGTAACACCTGTGGTGTGCCCCCGTATTCCACTCAGTCTTCCTCGGAGGCTGCTTTATGGGCCGCTCAGCCCGCCGGCCAGAAATGGCTAATGCATGGATCAGGCTTTATGTGAAGCACAAGCCCGTGGGCTCGTGGACCAGTAGGGGACCACTCTGGAAGACTTTTTCTTTCGTCTAATGAAAGTTGTTTTCATCCATCCTACAGAAATAGGCTGCAGCGTTCATTGGGTGACCAACCTCTCGCGATCAACCATTAACTGCCACCTGCCAGGGTGGCAGGGTGGGCGCGCTGCCTATCCATTGTGTGGACGGCACTCAACGCCAAGCCGCGTCTACTGTCCCGATAGACCACAGCTCTCGCTCTCTAACCAGGTTCAGCACATTGAAATTGTTTTTTCTGCGGGTGGGGTAAAGGAAACGGCGCAGTATCTGTCTTATATATCGGCGGACACCTGATCCGCGTTGTAAGGAACGGATAGAGGGACGAAGAGAAGAAAGGAAGCAAGTGGTTAACCGCAGCTCATTTTTTAAGGCGAAAGCCTTTCTTGGCGTGGACGGAAGCTGTAGATAGATGTTGTAGACGAAACCTTTAAACGGAAATTGTCGACGGCATTTGTCCGCACGAACTGTCATTCATAAGTTGTGTGGTAAATAAAAGAAAAATGTAAAAGTTAATTCACCAAGAGTTTTTAAGCAACGAATAGGTAATGAAATAAAGAAACCAGAAATTAAAAAATAAAAACAAGAATATCAATGAATAAATAATGAAAAACAGAAAAATTTAGAGGACGCTTAAGCTTCGTCCTTAAGAGTGGGACGCGACAGCGTATTGCAGTGCTGCCAAGGGGTCCACGGAACGCCATCGGAACGTACGGCGCGACGCCTTGCCTGTTGGACAATTTAAGGAAAGGAAATGACGCCTGTCTCGCATACCTCGGTGAACACCCGAACCGCGCAGTAAGGGGTTGATTAATTGAATGGTTAGTTGATTGATTGATTCATTGATTGGTTGATTGATTGATTGATTAAACAACTTTCATATCTATAAGAAAAGGCATTTCTTCCCGTACTCGGCACGCAGGCCTGACGGATAGTTGCACGCCCGCGGTTAGAGGCTTGCTGGCAGGCCTGGACTGGTCCATCCTTCAGATGGATGGTGTGCGCTGGAGCTCAGGGTCCGGGCTTCTTAGCAGGGAAGGAATATTTCCGACGCGCGTTTCCGACAACCACTACTACTCTTACTACTGCGACGCCGACGGCTATTCGACCGAACTGCTACGCTGTCGCGTAAAACAGAAAATCACTAATTACTTTCTTCTCTCAGTCCCCCCTTTATCTCTTTCATTACTTTCTCAGATATCTTCAGCCGGGCACTGAAGATAGTGGGTCAAGACCCATTATTGATTGTGGGCGATTTCAATGCCCCCGCCAATTATGGCGCTACAAAAAAGGGGGAAGCGCGAGGTAGAAAGCTAGTGGAGCTTATGTCTACGCTAGGCAGCACCCTCCAGACCGACCCAGCTCATCCGACACGAATCGGAAACTCTGCGACTCGGGACACGTGCCCTGATCTCACAATTTGCAACCATATCCAACACGTGGAATGGAACAACACAGAAGATAACTAGGCAGTGACCACTGCATCATTAACACACTAATTCACACGCGGCCCCTCAAAAGGCCGCTCACACAGGCTCGACTCCCAAACTAGTCGGCTTTCAGAAATTACCTGCCCTCAGCAAGCCTGATTAAAGGCTGATACGAGCAGTGGGCCCAAACACTTATGGCAACACTGAAGAAACACGGAACACAGATACAGACCACGGAACACTGCCCGGCGGTGGAAAACCATGTACTCCACATCTGGGAAGCCCGTCACAGTCTCACCAAGCGTTGAAAAAGACAGAAACATAACAAAACACTCAAGAAGCGCATCCTGGATCTCACTCACAAAGCAGCTCAGTATGCCTCCCAGCTTGCTGACGCCAATTGGATAGATCGCTGTAACACGGCTGCCAGACAGATGTCCAGGGAAGAGCACTTGGAGGCTTTTCCGCAGCCTTATAGACCCCGTGCAGACCCGGGGCGAAACACAGCGCCACTTACAACGAGCACTTCATAATTTCAAGGGCAGCACAACACAACTCCCAGAGACATTCACGGACAAGTATCTCTGCTGCAAACGGGACCCTCGTGGTAAGGCGTATCTTTACGCAGGCAAAGGTAATCTTTAGTTGGTCCAACCGTTCCAACTCTTTGATCTCAAGGCAGGCCTGGCTAAAATGAGGAGAGGCACTGCGCCTGGATGGGACAAGGTCACAGTTAAGCTGCTGGCCAATCTCTCTGACCAATTGTATGAGGCCCTTCTGTATTGCATCAACACTATATGGAAAGGCGATAACCCGCTCCCCTTGATTGGAAAACAGCTCTAGTAACCTTCATCCCCAAGGCGGGAAAGGAAATCAACACAGACAACTTGAGGCCTATCTCGCTCACCTCGTGTGTGGGCAAGCTGATGGAAACCATGGTGCGGGATAGGCTGTCCGAATACTTGGAACAACGAAACACATATTCAGAGACTATGTTCGGCTTTCGCCCACAAAAGTCGGTAGAGGACGTACTCCTCCAACTCAACAGAGACATAATACAACCAGTCGAACACCCACACAATGACGAGGTCGTCCTTGGACTTGAAAGGAGCCTTCGGCAACGTCAAAAACAGCATCATACTGACACACCTCAATGAGACCAACTGTGGCCGCAACATTTTCAACTATATCAAAGACTTTCTGACCGATCGAGCAGCACTAATCAGAATCCAAGAGGCAGAATATGGTTCGTATCAAATGGGTACGCGGAGGACACCATAAGACGCGGTGCTATCCCCATACTTTTAATTTGGCAATGCGCAGCCAGTCGAGAGGGCGCTCGAAATCCTTAACGGCACTGCAATCGCTGGAAAAGGAGCAACCTACACAAAGGAACTCTAGGACCGTAGTGGCGGCACGCAAGCGAAGACAGTCTGCTGGACCAATGGTGGGTTGGGTAAATAAGGGCTCCCAGGATGTTAATGCAGAAATTATTAATGCTCTAAAAAGAAAAACAAGATTTTGCAAGAGCAAAATGCAGAATTACGCAAACAACCTGATGACATTAAGAAACAACTAGCCAATGAACCTGAACCGGAACCGGAAACATCCCGGCCAGCTAATCATCCACCCTTAAAGAAGAGGAGGACTAAGGAAACAGAGGCCGAGGATCATCACGGAGTCAGAATTTCAGCTCTTGAGGTTGAAACAAAGCCGTTGCATAGAATGCTTCAAACGGTACTTTAGCAGCTGAAAAAGGTGGGCACTGCTGTCTAGCAAACGAAGGTTGAATTTGCTTGTAGAGACAGGTAGTTGCAATGGCTCTGCCCAGAGGCTCAAAAACTCAAAAAGATGGCTCTGCACCACTATAATAACAAAGTTTGGCACTGTAACTGTAGAGGTTTCTCGCGTAAACGTGCGGTTCTGCAGTCCTTTCTCACCAATGGCAATCTACCGGAGGTTATTGCGGTCCAGGAGTTCGGGAAAAATGCTAAATTAGAGGGTTACAAATCTTTTTCGGGGTGTGGTAACGCTACCCAAGTTACTGTCTTTGTAAAAAGGAACTTTTCAATGCTGCACCACGAGACGGAGAATGCGCAAATCGATCATGTTTTGGTCGAACTCATCCCTCGTAATCGCAAAAACAATAATTTTTTAATCCTGAACGTGTATAGCTCACCCAAGCACCGCAAATGTGACTTTGGCGATGTTTTTACGAAAACCAAGGCTATTTCAAAAAGAAGTCCACTCTTCATAGTGGGCGATTTTAATGCGCACCATCTGGCATGGGCATATAAATTCACGGAGGTTAAAGGCAGAAATCTCCGGGATAAAATTCAACAGCATAGGCTCATCCTCTTTACGGACCCGATGAGGCCGACTAGGAAGAGAAATAGCGCATCCGAGGACACGACACCGGCTCTAACATTGGTCGGTAGCGGCATCACTGCTACATGGTGCAACACCGGGGACGACCTAGGTAGCGATAACAGGATACTAGAGATCATAGTTGAGAATGGCCCACCGGTCATCAATAAGAGCAGAGTTGCGACTATATATTGGGATAACTTTAGAAGTATCAGGTCGGGACAGGACCCGATAAGCGATATTAACGATTGGAGCAAGGGAGTTATTCAGTCTATTCAGGACGCTACAGAAGAGGTTGAATTTGAAAAGGTGATCCGGAAGTCGTTGATATACATCTCGTGAGTTAATGGAAGAAAAAGAAAGAGTTAGAGCAAAAGTTCAGCCAGAGACGAGGTGACAGGAAACCAGATCGAGAGAAAATAAGATCGGAGACCCGACAGCAGCTTCAAATGCTAGTGTATAAATATGAAGGTCCGACAAAGGAACTTATAGCTGAGGTTAGGGATCGCTACCTCAGCTGTTCTGGAGTTGAGAGTCTCCCTGAATACGCGGGCTCAGAAAACCCAGTATTGGACCGTCCCATCATTGTCGGGGAATTCAGGGCTGAAATAAACCGCCTAAGAACCAAAACGGCTGCCGGGCAGGACAAAATCAACTACAGGATGCTCAGGAATCTTGACGACGGTTCCGTTCGGTATCTTACAACCTATATGCAAGAATGCCGGAGAGATACCGGAAGCGTGGAAAGCTGCGAACCTGGTCTTCATTCCGAAGACAGGGAAGAAGCTCAACTTTGAGCATCTTGGGCCCATTTTCATCAATATTGCGTTGGAAAATTGATAGAGCACGTAACTAAAACTAGACTGAATAGATTCATGGAAGATCAAAACCTTTATCCTGATACCATGGTAGGCTTCAGATCAAAGCTATTGGCATGTGATGTCATGCTACAGCTAAAGGATCAGGTATTCGATAAAAAGACTTGATATCAGGGTCATTGTGGAACTGGATGTCTGAAAAGCTTTTGATAGTGTCAAATACGTAGCCATACTTGAGAACCTTAGCACGCCAAATGTTGGAGTCAAGACTACGTAAGAGACTTTCTCTCAAATCGGACTGCGACCATCAGCCTGGGCGGATAATCACTCGAAAACATTAGATTGGGGAATAGAGAGACGCCGCAAGGGTCCGTTCTCTCTCCAACCCTGTTTAATATACCGATGATTTGGCTTCCAGGGCAGCTAGACGGAATCACAAATCTGCATGACACCATATATGCGGATGATTTGACGCCTTTGATGAACAGGGGTAGCGATTAACAGATTGAGAGCACACTTCAGAGAGCCATAGATGTAATAGAGATATATCTCGAGCCGATTGGGTTAAAATGCTCGCAGAAAAATCAGAGGCTCTTTTTCTGTCATCTCAAAAAAGAAAAAGAAATAGTCCCCCATGCAAGGGCTGTGATATTGCTTTACGAGTGAATGGCAATGCCATTCTAACGGTAGACAGTATTGGAGTCCTAGGGCTGCGGATACAAGCATATGGCAAAAACACAGAAACTATTATAAGACGAAGCGAGCACAACCCCGACATTCCGGCTACACATCCGCAATTCTAACAAGCATGCAAGCATGAAGGAGGCCAATTGTTTTAAATTGGTTCAGGCTTTCGTCATAAGCCGAGTGCTATACGTTGCCCCCTATCTCAAACTGGCCAAAGCAGAAAAGGGCAAAATTGAAATCATCATCAGAAATAGGACCAACATCACACTAGGTCTTCCTCCAAACACTTTGACGGTAAACCTTCTAAGGCTAGGTGTCTCCAACACTCTGATTGAGCTCATAGAAGCCGCCACGGTGTGGCAGCATCAAAGGCTTTTAAAAACCAAAACTGGAAGGAAAATCATGGAGCGTCTGGGGTTCGAACCCTCGGAGTGTTCAAAGCAGACAGATAACGTACCTGGAGCAACCAGGAATAGACTCAAAATTCCACCGCTGCCAAAGAACATGCATCCGGTGTTTCACGAAGGTAGACGCAAAGATAGGACTGTGGCCCTGCAGGGCAAATTTCGAGGTAGATCCGATATGCTCTACACGGACGCTGCAGAATACGATCGCAAGGCAGCACACACAGCGGTAGTGGTTCGTGAGAGTGGAGACCCGGTCTCGTGCTGCACCGTTAAAAACACAAGTGAAACTGAGGCATAGAAAGTTGCCATTGGTCTAGTAATAATACAAAACGGTACAAGGGTGATAGTGAGTGACTCTAAGGCAGCCATTAAGAATTATGACATGGGCAGAATCTCTGCTGCAGCCGCCAGTTTCTGAGGGAAGGGCAAGTACCATCAGAGCTAATCTCACTGATCTGGTCCCCGTCTCATCAGTGTCTGTGAGGGAACGAGAAGGCACACGCGACCGCCCGAGGGCTCACTTTCCGGTCGATCGCCGCTGACGCGCCGCTTCCACGCGAGGAACACCTCCCATCGGGTGACGAACTCACAGCATTCTATGAAATAATTTCTCATTATAAGCTCGGTCGTAAGACCTATCCAGCAGCAGATAAACAGCTCAGTAGGAAAGAGGAAATCAAGTGGAGGAAATTGCAAAGTGGGGTGTTTCCGGGCCCTCAACTGTACAGTAAATGACGTCCAGAAGTCTTTAATCCTAGATGTACGCACGGCAATGACATTGCAGATCTAGTCCACATGGTTTGGACCTGCTCTTCATATAACAACCCGAATAGAACTGCACAGTCCTGGGAGACCTTATTGCTCAACCACGAAGCAGAAGAACAACGAAGTCATCGGTCTCGCCCTGATTGCCGCCGAGTCCCAAGGGATTCCGGCCGACGGTTAGGGGAATGAATGGGGTTTAGGCTATAGCCTTCTCCGCCGTCATTTTTGACCGGTGCAAATTAAAGATATTTCTTTCTCTCTCTCCATCTCCCAGACCAGTTGATGGGGATCGAAGGCATATGGCATGCGCTGTATGCCGTTGATATCACGATCTGAGCCACAGAGGGAAACATAAGGCGCATAGAGGAATGCCTACATGCAAACAGACGCTCACGTAGTGGATTGCTACGCAGGGCACTGTGGTCTCCAATGCGCACCCAGCAAGTCTGAATTTGTGCACCTTAGGGCATCCCCTAAGGACACTACCCAAATACATATCTCTTTAACCAGTGGCCCCATACATGAGGCCAAAGAGATTAGAATACTCGGACTCTTCATCCATAACAAAAGAAGAGTAGACACAACCTTGCACTAACTCCGCTAAGTTGGAGACCAGATGGGCCGTATGGTCCGCCGCAGCTTCGATAAGAGAGGGGGTTTGCGAAGCAGGGATGCCGTGCGGCTGGCCTATGCTTTCGTAATAAGCCTAATTCTCAATTCGGTCTCTTATCTACACTTGCGGAACCATGAGAAAGACAAAGTTGAGGTAATACTCCACAAAATGATGAAGAGATCACTTGACGTTCCTGTCTCCACCTCCAATGTGAAACTTGTTGCATTGGAGAGATTAAATTGAAAATTGAAAATTGGTTTTTGAGGAAACGGTGCGGCGTGGAGCTGTGGTGGAACACCTGTGAAACGGTGTAGCTAGTTGCCATGGTTACGACAAATGCGCAGTTATGGCCTCGGAAGGGCACGGTGAAACTGCTTTCTAATAGCCTAGTGTAGCTTCCACTACGAAAAAAAAAGAACTGCCGCTGTGCCTCAGCCTCAGCGAGACTTCAAAAAGCTGTTTGGGAAGACATGCCACTTGCATCGCAGACGTGGTCAAGACAGACGATATCGTCAGAGATACGGAACCGCTGATGCCGTCAGGCTAACGTGTGCGTTATCAGAAACGGCTTCTAATGTTTGTACGTCCTTTTTTTCTTGCTTCCACAGAAGAAAACAGCTAACTGCTTGAGTCAGACGCGTCAAGAGACATCCTCACAGGTGCGGCTCTGGTGTTTTGTAACCTGCCACGAGGCTACCGCTTTCTCCGCTTTTATTCTTTGTTTAGTTTATTTCGCCTACGCAAGAGTGAAAGCCTGAATACAAGACCTCTTGCCCATTCACAAGGTGGGGATCTTGGCGCCACCTTTCGAGATCAGGTTCAGCACTGTAGCGATCATTCCTATAGTCAGCACTGCAACACCACGGCAGTTCCTCTGTCAAAATGGCTTGGCTGAACACAGGTATCTGCTTCGTCCTATTCGTACTGCCAACGGCCGTACGTCCAGCAAACCACAACCGCGAATCAGTCAACACATTGAGGGTGAGTGATAACGTGTCACTGGCAGCGTTGGCTCTAGTAATGTTCATCTTGCTGCGACGCACCAATAAGTAAGTGTACCTATTGCTCCGCGCACGTTATAAAATTACAGGCTTAATTAATATGGCGTGAAGTTCTGAACATGAAATAGAGGGGCAAATTTAGTAAGTGCTCGAAGACATTGTCAGCTGAAGTTTGTTTTCACATGAGTAAACGCTATAGTTGCTATCACGCCAGAGGACAAAATTAATGTTCTGCCCTTACAGTAGATAAATCTTTACGCACAGGTTTTAGGACCTGAACTTTATTCACTGAACTGTTTTTTTCCTACTATACACTAAGTAGACGTCATTCCGACACTTTTGTTTTCTTTCAACAACATAAAGTTCTCTCGGCCGTAACGTTACCAGGAATTCGAGATAATGGTCAAGTTCACTTGGTTTTCCATCATGTGGTGCATGGTTTTCGTCACGTAGCGCTGTGCCAGACAATACAGAATTATGAACAGGGACATGATATTTGTTTAGCATGCAGGAGCAGCGTAGAAAACGTTAAACATGTTCTGGTTGGCTGTAAACTATAGATCCAGATATCATGTGGTGAGCTTTGCAGTAGCTTAGGATTTTAAGGGTGATGAAAGCGAAAGTAACACATCAGCAGTAAGACGAGCAAGGGAAGACTAGAATACTGTTGGCATAAAAAAGTGACCGATTGGATTGGAAAACATTTGATTCGTCAGAAAAGGCAGAATGCAGACGATCCGTGCTAGGGGGCTATCAGTCCACGGCTGACAGCGACCTGGGTAGCCCATTCAATGACCCGGGTTTGAACTCCCAAGTCTAAGCTGACCAACACGGCCTCCCACTGCTCGAGAGTAGGAACCTGTATTGGAGATTTCGGGGGCGGCTCCTCTTTACAATTCCACAATAGGTGATCATAAGTGGCTAAATCACCACATAATGTACATGCAGGGTCGTATTCACCGGGGTAGAATTTTGACAACAGGTAAGGCGTCATGAAGGATCGCGCCTGGAGTCGCCTCCAAGTGGTCTCCTGCTCCTTATTAAAGGCTTTGTCTGGAGGAGGGAATATCCTCCTTTCAAATTTAAAATGATTAGTAATATTGTGAAAAGATGATAGGCCGTCCTTCGAAAAACTCTCAGCAACGACAGCGTCCCCTGCTCGGCTGACGAATCATCGCGCTGTTATGTGGGCCGCTTCGTTACCAGGATTCCCCGAGTGAGCCGGGACCCATATCAATTCAATAATTCTGTCTAAGTCTTTGGTTTGACCCAATATGCTCATTGCTGCCTGAGAAATTCTGCCCCTCGCATAATTGCGTATGGCAAATTTAGAGTCCCTGAGTATGGTAGTAGCTTCTGTGTTAACGATAGCAAGGGCGATTGTCGCCTCTTCTGCCGTTTCCGAGGATTTCGTTATGGTAGTGCCGGAGACTATCAGTCTACCTTGCGTATCCACCGCCGTTAGTGCGAACGCTTGTTTCTGGGGATATTCTGCGGCATCTACATATACTGCATGTTCATCTTGGTTGTATATGTTGTGTAGAGCTTTTGCCCTAGCCCTTCTTCTCCCCTCGTGGTGAGCAGGATGCATATTCTTAGCTAGTGGCTTAACTCTTATTACCTTAGCGATGCGTTTAGCTATCTGTGTTTTGGTATCTTGGGGTGGCAACTGTATGCCTAGTCCTAAACGATCAAGTATGGTTCTTCCTGCTTTGGTGCGGGAAAGCCGGCCTCTCTGCATTGTTAAGTGTGCCTCTGTAAGCTCGTCTAAGGTGTTGTGTACTCCCAAGCCCAGAAACCTTTCGGTGGAGGTACAGTTCGGTAGCCCTAATGCTACCTTGTATGCTTTTCTAATCATAGACTCCACTTTGGCTTTCTCACTACTGTCTAATTTTAAGTATGGGAGTGCGTAGACAAGCCTGCTTATTACAAATGCTTGTACTATTTTGCAAAGTTCTGTCTCCTTCACTCACTCCCTTCCTTTTGCTTGCAATTCGTCTAAGTAGTCTTACAGTCCTATTGACGGTTGTCTGGAGTTTTTCTAGTGTTTCCTTGTTCTTCCGGTTCGACTGAAGGAAGAGTCCTAGGATTTTATAGTTAGAACTTACTTTACAGGGAGCCCTTCCACCCAGATTTTCAGTGGAGGCGGAGGTTTGTAATTTTTTGCTTGAGGGCCCCTTGGTTTGTATCTGATTAGAAATAATTCGGACTTGGAGGGCGAGCAGGGTAGCCGTGCTTTACCCGCCAGGTCTTGTATTATGTCTACAGCTTGTTGCAGGGTATCCTCTATCTGACCATCGCTGCCAGTTGTGGTCCATAAAGTGATATCATCTGCGTAGAATGTGTATTGCAGCCCCGGGATGGCTGCTAATTTAGAAGGAATTTTAATTAGTGAGAGATTGAAAAGGAAGGGTGACAGGACTGAGCCCTGTGGCGTTCCTTTACCTCCAAGTGAGATAGAGTCTGATTTAATCTCTCCCACTGCTATCTCTGCCGTTCTGTTACTGAGAAATGACTTGATGTACGGGAAAGTTCTTTCCCCTGGGTTGATGTCCGAGAGATTCCTTAAGATAGCATCGTGCGTGACATTATCAAACGCCTTGTTCAAATCCAAGCCTAATATGGCTTTAGTTCCTCTGCTGCGTTCCATGTCTATGATGTCTGCCTTGAGTTGCAGCATAACATCTTGGGTAGAAAGATTAGCCCTAAAACCTAGCATGGAGTTAGGGAGTAAGTTATGGTCCTCAGCGTATGCTTGTAGCCGATTGAGAATTATATGTTCCATTAACTTTCCTAAGCAGGACGTTAAAGAGATTGGGCGTAGATTCTCTATACACAATTTCTTGCCTGGCTTTGGAATGAATGCAATCTTTGCATGTTTCCATTCTTGTGGAATGTTTCCGTCTGTCCAGTATTTGTTCATGAGATCAGTGAGTGCTTTCACTGACCCTGCGTCCAAGTTTCTAAGTGCTTTGTTAGTAACACCGTCAGGACCGGTTGCAGACGTGGTGCGTAGTTGCCCCATGGCAAGCCACACTTCCGACTCCGTAATCTCAGCGTCCAAGTCCTCGTTGGGTGTTCCCTGATGTTTGGCAGCGGTCCATCTGGGGTTGTGTTTAAGTATCGATCTCGTAGTTCCGTTAAGAACTCCTCTGTGGTGCCTTGATACTGATGCACTAATCTCATAAGTTGACCTCGTTTAGTTGATTTAGCCTCTGTGGGGTCAAGAAGGTGCCTTAGCAGATGCCAAGTTTTCCGGCACTCGAGCTTGCCATTCATGCGGTCGCAAATTTGCTGCCATTGTTTGTGTTGAAGCTCTAGAGTATATTTTTCAATTAGTCTCTGCAACTGTGCAATTCTCTTTTTAAGATTTTTGTTGTGTTTGTTCCTCTTCCAGCGGTTTTGCAAGCTGAAATGAGCTTCCCACATATGCAGTAACCTAGAGTGAGTGACTTGTCCTTCTTCCATGCCGATTTCGGCTGTGGTTGCCTTAATGTCCATTTTTAGTGATTCCACCCAGTCCCCGAGATGTTCAATTACTGGGTCAGTGCTTGCATCTTTTTGTCTTTGTTCTCTTATTACGCTGAACTTGTCCCAGTCCGTAATTTTTACTTTGTTGAAGACTGATTTATGCTTTGCTGTCTCAAAGGTGGTAGATATAATGTAATGGTCACTGCCTAGCGTGTGTCCAGTGTTAGTCCATGTTCGGTTTTGTATGTTCTTTGCCAGGGTTAGGTCTGGCGACGTGTCTTTACATATACTGTTGCCTAGTCTCGTGATTTCTTGGGGGTTGTTCAGGACAGTTAGGCCTAGATTTTGGACCACTTGCCATACCCTGTTGCCTTTGGGACCGGCTGTAGAGTATCCCCATTCCGGGTGTGGTGCGTTAAAGTCCCCTACTATTAATAGCTGGGCTTTAGTCGCTAGTTTCAGAGTCTTGAGAAGTAATTCCGGTATACCGGTACCCTTATCTTTGAGTGGGCTATATGCATTAAACAGAAACAAATTTGTATCTCGTCGTTTCATGGGTAAAATCTCAAGGAGGACGTAGTCTTCCTTTGAACTTTCTATGGAGTGCTGTAGAGCAGTAATATTGCGTTGCAATAATACGGCTGTGGACACGCCCGTAATTGAGCCGGCATCATATCCTGGCGGAAGAAACGCCTTATAGCCCGGTAATTTGACCGTGCCACTAGCTTCTTGTAGAGCAATAATGTCTGGTGGACGTTGTTGTGCTTGAATGTGAAACTGCAGATTCCCCCGTTTGCGCCGGAAGCCTCTGCAATTCCACTGACATACCTCAATTTGTTGCGACGGGGCCATATTGGTGATCCACTCTTTGCTGTAATGATGTTAAGCTGTTCTCCAATGCGGTCAGCTTCTCCATCACTTCTCCACTGCTAAGGCATCTTACCTTAGCCTCTAAGTTTCCTACTCTAACCTCTAGGCTGTCTGCCTTGTTCTGAATGCTATCCACTCTTGTAGTGATTGCATTAGCGTCAGCTCTTAATGGAGCGGGCGTAGCCTGCTGCGGTACATCGCCTGCAGAGGCTTCGGCAGCTCGTTTGTTTTGGATATTCTCCGCGGGAGGAGGGTGTCTTTTAACTGCGGTGCGTTTGTCTGTTTCCATAGCCTCGCATGCGGGAATGGGTGCTTTAAGAGGGGCTTGCACAGGTGTTTGCTGTGACTGTGCTCTTCGCTCTCTCGAGGCCATGACAAGTCGACGAAGCTCCGCCATTTCTTTCTTTAGTCTGGCGTTTTCCTCGTCACGCGCCTTAAGCTCTTTGTGGAATTGTTCTATAAGTTTTCTCCCGAGCGCTCATCTGTTGGGAGGCCGGATTTGGCCAGCTCACCTTTTTGTTGGTTCGGCTGCTGCTTCTGCCTCGGTCTGAACTTGTGCTCTTCTCTCCATCAGCCGCCCCACTCAGCGGCGGGAAGGAACTGGATCTATCTCTGCCCTGGTTCCATGTTTGGTTCCTCGCCCGGCTCGAAGATCGGTGCCTGGATCTCGGGTGATGCTCCACGTGATGTCGGGCCGCACCTTCCACGTGATGCTGGGCCGCACCCTCGTTAAGCCTATGTGATTGTTGTCTCCGGACCACGAGGCGGTGCTTGCAATTCCGGCTCCCGGTGTGGTGTGCCCCATGGCACACGATGCAGTCGGGTTTACATGTGAGTGGCTCCCCATCAGGAGGTGCAGGATGGTTCTCGCCACATCGGTGGCACAGGTTGGCTTTGGGTCTGTAGCAGACGTCGGCTCTATGTCCGACTCTCCTGCAGTTGTAGCAGGTTTCGACTTGTTCCCGGTAAGGGTGCACATGGAATACGGATCCCCAATAGTAGATCTGGCTCGGAACTTTGTTCCCTTGGAATGTTATCTGGATCGTTTTTGAACGACCCAGCTGACGAGCGTCGAGGATCACGACACCCGGGTTGCGATTAATGAAGCCTTGTCGGACTTCCTCCGGCGAGCTTCCGTCGTAGGCTTGATAAATGACACCTCTGACTGAGTCGTCTGGCGCTACTACATACGTCACCACTTCATAGGTGTGATCTCCAAGCTGGAACGCTTTGACTTCGGAGTACATTGCAGCTCGCTGGCGTGCCGGGGTGCTTAGAGTGAGCGTGTTGTTATTAGAATTAACACGCATGGTGTCTTCAGTTAGTGCGGCCTGGAGAGGAACCTTGGCTGCCGCGCACATGGCGAGTTCGAGTTGGCGTGGCGCAAAGTCGTTTAAGTTCCAGCCTCGCGGACGGCAGACTATTTTGTAGTCGCTCTTTGGGAGTTGCGGTAGCGGCACTCGCCTTTTGATAGCGGGCGGCTTCCGTTTCTTCTTGGCAGGAACGCCGGAGTCATCGTTGGCGGCGTCTTGCTGCAGGCGCCGGGCGCGGTCTTGTAGGCGAAGAACGGTTTCCCATTCTCCGGACGCCAGCTCCGCGGGCGAAATGTCATCCCCCACGACGGTGTAGTTCATAGTTGAGGTCGTGTGAGCGGCCGGCTGGCTCGAACAAGCGAGCGCAGGGCCCAGGGCCCTGAGGGCACGGCAGCGTGTAGAGACCGAGTGACCGAGAAAGAGTGACCGAGAAATTTCGCGAAAAGCAACGGATATGAAACTAATATAAATTAGAACATGAAAAATAATGTTCCGTGAAAGAAAGGCAAAGAGAATAGGATTGAAATAAGAAAAAAAGTCAAGATGACACTTGCCACCACACCGATTCGGAGGGGATGCCATTAGATGACTATATATGTACGGGTTTATTTGTCTTCTGAAGAAAAGAAAACCCAAGCGGCGGGAGCAGATGTTCGAAATGACAACCTGTTTATTTGTGCAGTCTAGCTTCAGACCTATCGGCCACGGCGCAACTAGTGAGAGTTTGCGGACACATTGACTTATAGCTCTTCAGGTTGAGAGAGGGTAACTATGTTTTAAAATCTCAATTTTATACAGTTTTTCTCTTCGCTTCGGCAAATTAGGCATTGAAGTCTATAAAACCTAAGCGCTGCACAATTTAAGCTCGATGACAAATTCTACTGAACAAGCAGATTCTTCAGAAGTCATGCTATTTCCACGCATACGGACTTTGCATTTCCTTCATTTCCACAAGAAGCCGCTGTTTAAATTTTTAATGGTTTTGAAAATCTATCATGTAAGGCGCCGAGAGGTCAATGCCACTGTGCGGCGTGTGCGGGCGATGGCAAGGAACTTAATCGTGTGTAAATGCCCAATTTGTTTAGCATGATCGCTATACCATTTAGAAAGGCTGCGGCTGTAGACAACGTTCTGTTTCAACAGATAAAACTGGAGCCAAACTAGCACCCTCACATAACCAACATGCATTATTGCAGCCAATACTGCGGACCGCAGTTTGAGTGCGTGACCGCGGACCATCGTAACACACTGGTCACGTCGCGCAGATGGACTGTTCCTAAACCGTCGCGTACGATAAAAATTGGAAACAATAGGGCAATGCCGCAACGTCTATCAATAAACACCGGTAAGGGGGAAGCTAGTCATGGGAAACTTCGCGCCTGCACGTTAAAGGCAACAAAAGTGTAGGGAGAGTGTGAAGATTAGAGCTTTTCCTACGAGAGCATTTTTTTCTATTTAGGTTTCCTAGTCCCACCAAATAAAATGCAACTCACTTCAGTATGAGGTAACGGAGTCCTTATATAATATTAAAGTGATTTTACATAAGAAACCTGCACATGAGCTATGACATGGCACTCGGTGATCGAAAAATGAAAGACAATATTTTCTTTTTTTTTCCACAAGCCAGCGCTGAGACGGAGCCAGTGAAACTTTTTTGCCCTTCTTGGCAAGCAACATTTAATGTACCAAGTTACTTGGGCACTCTAAGGAACTCATCACTTCCCAGCAGCACGAGATCTAATCACTTGCTTATGAAACATGAGTTGGTGAATCGGCGCCAGGGCACGAATCGGTCAAAGATCTGCTTGTCACGCATGATTATAACACGTCTTTGTCTGCCTCCTGATCTCCTTTCTTGTCTACCAACCAAATATTCCATTCTGCGCCGATCAATATGTGTATTAGAGCACAGCTGTTAATTAAGTGCCCGTTCGTGGGTTGAGCCGCGTCGCTGCCGTCGATCTAACTTTGCCAGACTTGAAATAAATAAATAAATAAATAAATAAATAAATAAATAAATAAATAAATAAATAAATAAATAAATAAAAAGACATTGCCACGGATGGGATTAGAAACCGCGGCGCCACGAACAGATCAGCTTTGCTGGCAACTGCACGGGACCACTAAACTATCGCCGCAGCCGATTGTGTCAAACTGCACCACACTAACGTTTTGCATTGCCCATCGTCGCCTTCGCTACTAATACTGATATCAAACTAATATACACATTCCCGCGCCCCGTGCATTGCGTATCGCCGTCTTCATCAACTAGTAGTATTATCGAAATAATATCGTCGCTAGAAGTACCGACGTCCCTGCAAAGGAAAACATTTAGCCTACAGAGACTGAGACCCCTACGCTAACGCCGCAGGCGATCAGGCCTCGTGTTTAGCTGCAACAAACTCTCCCGCTGTGCATTGCACGTAGCTATCTTGTAGTGATACTGCTATCCAACTAATTAATATGCACATTCTCGCGCGCTGTGCTTCACACATCGTCGTCTTCTTAAACTAATACAGCTATCGAACTAATATCGTCCCCAGCCTTGCCGGGGACCCAGCAAAGCGAAACAGTCAGTCTACAGATCCTGGGACACCAACAGAACTGAGCTCAAATTTCGCACTTGAGAGAATCGTAATTGTCCTTTGGAATTCTGTTGGCCTGCGCGAAAACCTTTGTAGCTCGTAGAAATGGCTCAAGCTTGCTTTAGGCAATCAGATTTTCCGTTAATCTCGTCCATATTGGTTGCGCGTTGCGTCTTCCGATTGATGCTCCATCCTTTTCGTTCTTTTTTCTATTCCAGGTCTTCTCTCCTTTTCCACATGGCGTCGCCGTCTTCACGTCGAGTAATGACACTGTATTCAAGTGCATGAGCGCCACAAGAACACATTTCAACCCTGAGGCAGGAACAGTCACCTACGTCTGGCACCTTAAGGCGCACAGCGGCCATCCAAAGTAAGCAATGTATTTTCGTTTTTTTTTGTTACAGCGACACCTGTAATAGCATAAGTTTAGCCATACACACCTGCGTTCAACCTTTGTACGGGTATACAGCGTCAGCCGTAAGACCTTAATAACTTAAGGAATTATTAATTTTCCTTGATAATGACATTTATTTTAAGTTACTATATTGCGATTCACATGCTACCGGCCAACCGTAGTAGAATCGGCCACCTGTCGTAGTTGGCCGTAGGGAAAGTGTTAGAGTGAAGAGAAGAGAGAGAGAGAGAGTTTCAGGCGGCGGGTGGCCTGGGAGGTGAGGGCGAGAGCGCCGGGATGTGCAGCGGGAGGGCGGCTGTCATGGGAAGAACCCAAAGCGGTGGCTACTGTGGAAAGAGAAGCCTATGACTAGGGCGGAGAAGCACGCAACGTGGCGGTGGTTCCACGGCAGAATGAATGGCTATATAGCTAAAGCAAACCTAAAATTGCTTTCGCTAATTCATACGCTAATCCTGCAAGCCCATCGCAACAATTTTTTACCAGCTGTGACAGGTTACAAACGGCAGAAACACATTTATTTTTATTTTACTTATTTCAACATACTGCAGGCCCTTTTCGGGCCCTTGCAGGAGTGTTAACAAGGCATCAATGTGATCAAACACAAAAATACAGAGATCTGCGATCTAAACACAAAAATAATAGAGAAAATTAAACATTTACATACAATAAGAATGAAACCTACGTATTATGTTCCCTAGGGCTAAAAACATCAGGTCTACATGAACTGCGGAGAAATCTGAGGGTGATGCACCCTTGAATGGAATCAGTTTGAGCCAAAAAATAAGTAACACAACTGCAAGGAAGTGTTTGGTCAAAACATATAATGAAAATAATGCTTCGTTGTTATTTCTTTGGCAGAGTCGGCTTGTCATGGCGACGAAGTTTAGAGCGTAATTAAAAAGCAGCACCGAGGCGTTTGCTAGTACTTTTTTTTTCTGGAAGTACGCCGAACAGTGGAACGTTTCAGCTGAGGTTCGCTCCTCTTGCGTGTGACACGCGCAAGGACAGACAGTGAGTTCGGACGTCACCTTTCAAAAAGGAAAAAGCTCCCAACAATTAAGGAAACTTGCCTAGAGAACTCAGCTGGGTACCTCAAGCTTTAAAACCCGCTAATGCCCATGCAACTGGCTACAAAAGTATAAGGGACGCGTGTGTTCGGTTAAAGATTTAGAGTAGCGCCAACTGGCAACAAAGTCACCTGGCTTCTCAACCAGAGAAGTGCACGCACAGGCATCTCCGGCGATTGACTTGCGTGAAGGCACCGAAATCATTGTTTTCACACACACACACACACCTAGGGAACTTGTACTGAGCGCCAGACGACTTCTCCGACAGGTGCGCTGCTTGCTTCCAGAATGCACAGTTAGTGCTCAAAAAGCGACAAGAGGTCAGTCTGCACACAAGCCTCTTTCTGGCTCGCAGAACTATCCTAACCTTATTCGTTTGTTTTTAAGGACCGGCGTACTACACAGTATTTCCAACTGATATTCGCAGCTTTCTTCCGATTACGCTCTCCATTTGGGGCGCAGTGATTTGCTTCTGTCGCACGCCGTAAAAGCTCGGATGCAAGGTCCCCCATGTCAGGGGAAACACGCACACATTCGAAAAGAAGGGAACAAGCACAGCTTTGAACACAGCCGCTTCTGACTGCCTCTTCGGGTAAAATACATGGGCTCGGAGAATATTAGTGCAGTTGGGAGAAAAACGCACGCTTGTCTGGTGACTTGACAGGACAAAAGGAAGCACACAGCAACACGCAGGGTGTCACTTTCTCCTTTCGCAGTGCCCGACTGGAGCGTCGCGCAGGCAGGACGAGCACGACTGGCGCGCCTATGTCTGACGTGTGGTTGTGCACGCTGCAAGAGCTGTTTCTGGTAGCGGGGTTTCGCTTTCTGCCGTGTGCGCCCACAGAAATGCTTGCGCTGCTGTAGCCACGAGAACAAAATTTTCTAAAATCGAAGAATATGGATATTACTAACGGTAGGCTAGAACCCCCTTAATAAATAAGGAACCTAAAAGTATAGCGGACAAAAAACACCCCGGGTCGGGGTTGCCCTCAAACCAGCCATCACTCGGAAGTAGCCTCAGTACCGAGAATTGTTTCCTCGGCCAGGGTGTCCGGTATGTAAACAGGAGGACATTGAGGCCGACATTCATCACTTACTGTGGGACTGCCCAGCTCTCAAGCCTACAAGGATCCAGCACCTGATGGTAGCAGGTCTTTCACCAAGCAACCCTTTTTATACATTTCCTGGACGCAGGGACCGTACCATCGTTCTCTACTGGACTTCATGAAATAAGCTAACCTTTTTCCATTCATTTTTATTTATTATAGATACCTCAAGGGCCCTTGAGGGCTTTACATGGGATCATTCATCACACCTTCACCCATCATTGATGCCCTGGGACAATAAATTTCGCTTTCAAAACAAAAACAATTCCGTATTACTTTACCCGCCTGCTGGCCAGCACGTCCTATCTGTTTTCTGGCGCCCGGTTTCTTCAGAGGTGTGTGCTTAGGGGAGGCTCTGCCAACCCGGCTGCGCCCTTTCGGGGGCATACTCAGTTTCGAACACTAAGCCTGCAAAGGTGGTTCGTGTTTCACTGCAAAGTGAAGAGTTAGAAACAAAGCTCGTACTCTCTAACCAGCGTATGAAGTTCAACACTAAGCGATCCTTCTTCAGAAGAGATTCAGAGTATCACTGCGGTCCTAGGCAAGTCCGCTCTTCCGGCTGTCCGACTTTGTTAGTCAACTCGACGTTCCTCCCAAGCCGGCAGTGACGGGATTTGAAGGTGCAGGCTCCTTCGCCAAGCCAAGCAACCCTAGCAAGCCGAGCACCACGCCGGGGCAAAGTTTGTACCCATTTTGAGGAAACCGGTGGGTAACCGGTGGGAGTCGAACCCACTACCTCCCGAAGCCGAGGCGGGTGCTCTACCACGAGGCGGTTGCGGGGCACCACGCCGCTGGATATGCTTTTAACTCAAAAAGCGTATTTTAAAATATTCCTGACAGCCTTAAGTGCAACACCATGTATATACGACACATCTGCAAAGAATTAGGCATTTACAAGGCAGCGCTGCATGTTGCTGTGTGTTCTCACTTGTACCGTCCTGCTTCCGTGCTGTATAGAAGTTAGCGACATAGAGATAAGAGGTGGGCTGGGGGAGAGGCTTTTCGTCGGTCACGGTTTCTCGACCTTCTGTGCTCAGGCGAGCTCGGAAACCAAGAAATCTGCATCAAGGACTTTGCCAATCACGCAGCGCGTTTCGGACGCTCGCCTGGTCGTCCGGCCAAGGAAGATGGACGGAAGCGCGAGGACACGTCAGGCACGAAAAGGCATTTGTGCCCATGTGGAAATGTTCTCCGAAATCACAATGCTAGTAAAGTGTGCAAGTACATAAATTTGAGTTTCTAAAGGGGCAGAACTTTATTGTAGGACTTTATCCCCTGGCAATCTTCGTCGTTATGATAAGATAGAAAACAAGACGGTAAGATGAATATGAACGACAGACTGGGTTATTGACGCGCCTTTAGATCTACACGTTAAACTATTTCCTTAAAATTAGAGGCCGACCATACCATCGCTAAGAGTGCCGCATTCAATTCGTCCCTTTTCCACAGTTGTTGTAGGCATGACTTTCTGCTGAAATATATTGTTGAATATATTAACAACCCTGCTTCAAAGAAAAACGGCTAGAATAAACATTTTCAGTGCACATTTGTGCGCATATCAAAAATAGACGGCAAATAACAGCGTAAAGGGTTCCGTTCAGGCCAGATTTTGGGATTTAAAACGGAGGGTCTGTCTTACCCCGCAATTATGTACAAAATCAATTTTTAAAGGGAGAGAGTTTATTAACGCAGTAATTTTTTTATATTGTAAGATTTCACTATAACATCCAATATATCCGCAGATATCCAGTCGGCAGGCTGGCATTCTCTTCTATTAACGTTTTTGCTATCCTGGAAACAGTTCCTTTCCGTTTTTTTTTTATGGCGCTCTCAACTGCTTGACGCGACCGATGGAAAAACTTTAAAAGAAAGATTTTGCTCCGCATCGGAAGAATGGGCCATTGCCATCAATATTTCCGTAACAGTAGTTTACAATTTTACAATTTTCAAAAGTTTTGTCCAAGAATGTTGCAGATGAGTCACAGCCGCACGGAAAGTTTCCAGCACCCCTGCAAGTGGGGAATTGTTATTTTTTTTCTGTGCGCGGTATCGTTTCTTGCTACCATGCAAGCGTGCCTAATTCGATGTCCGCAACAAGGGGCCTACTTGCTTGTTCTACATGCTTTAAAATGGTGCGTCTATGCTAAAAGTAAAAGAGCATAAAAAACTGTATCCTGCCTCGGGATGACGATGTAGCAGAAACATTTATAACGTGCCTCCGATTCCATGAGAGAGCCCACAGCAACAAGCCCATTGGCAAGGCATATTTGGATCATTTGGCCACATTTTCTAAAGCGCCTTTTCCGTACCGATTCTAGAATATCAGTGTGCTTGCGCACCATGCGAACAAAGGAGTTTCGGGGACGCATATAGCCTACATAACCACCTACTAGTGGCTAAATCTGGTATTCACCAAGCCATATGAGCATGCATGTATGTGAATTTGTACTGGTATCGAACGCAGCTTAAACCGCTTATAGCTAATGCCAAGAGACTATAAAATCTGCATTATGATCGGTAACGCGTTTTAACCGAAATGAAGTTGTTCACTTATTTTACCGCTTTGCATCATTAGTCTGTACCTTTCATGAGAGTCTAAGAGAACATAAAGCAAATAATTGAAACGAAACAAACAAACAAATAAAAAGCTTTTCCTACTTTATCTGGAAAATGAAAGTGAATGAAATAACTGTATTATTTTTCTCTGTATTTCGGCGGAAAATGCGCCGCGGGAACTAAAGAGCAGTTGAGAACCATAGACTTCAACAAAGTTCTCATCACAACCGCATTCGCCAAAGCACTTGTTGATTGCTAATGCATTTACTTTCTATCAGGACCTTTCGATCGTACTAAACGATAGTCTAAAATCCACATTAAGTGGTTTCTTTAGCTGCTAACGGAGCACTTCTGGTTCGGATATGTGTCTCTTGAGCGGAGCATTTAGCGTAGCGAGTGAACCATTGAAAGAAAATGTTTGCTGTTCTCTGTCAGTGTAGTTGAGGTCCGTCGACTTGCCCAAAGTTGTGAGCGCAGTGTGACCGCAATGTGCCACTTTTCGCAAAACGTTCCGAAACGCCGCAGACAGCGCTAGCAGGAAGCGTGCTGCTCGCTTCTGTTGAATGCGAACTGGACCCCCGCATCTGCGCGCTTGAGAAACACATGCGCCGGGAGTGTCAATGATCAGGAGGAATCATCGCATGTTTTCTTGATTCTTCCAAGTATTGTACCCATCAGAAGTATGGTATGGTAGACGGAGGTTTAACGTCCCAAAGCGACTCAGGCTATGAGGGACGCCGTAGTGAAGGGCTCCGGAAATTTCGACCACTTGGGGTTCTTTTACGTGCACTGACATCGCACAGTACACGGGCCTCTAGAATTTCGCCTACATCGAAATTCGACCGCCGCGGCCGGGATCGAATCCGCGTCTTTGGGACCAGCAGCCGAGCGCCATAACCACTCAGCCCCGCTGTGGCGTTGCCACCCCCCTCATCAGAAGGACACTGAGGAAGGAGAAAATCGAAAAGCTTCTGCTCTTAAACCATTTCTTTTTTGTCTGTTGTTTTCAGTACTGGGCAACGAATTCCACCCTCTAGCAGCTTCATTTTTCTTCCGCATTCAGTGGAGCACACTGACTACATACCTACCTACCCATGTCCAACATTCTCGGATAAAAAGTTTGAATATTAGAAAATTGTTAGCTACTGTTACCGTGATATTGAAGGTAATGACCCATTCTTGGGATATATGGCAAAATCTTTCTTTTAAAATTTTTCCATCACGTGCATCGAGCAGTAAAGACTGCCGCCGAAAATCAATGGGGAACGCTTTTGATGGTAGGAAAACGTTAAAAGAAAAAAATACAAGCCTGCTTTCGGAAATTGTGATAATATTTTGATTGTTATAGTGAAGTCTTACATTATATAAAAGAATTGCGTTCATGAACTCTTTTCCGCTCAAAAATGCTTTTGTCCAGAACTGGGGGGTGTATGTTTCTAGAAGCTGCCCTATGTGCTGTCTTATGTCGCGCGCATCTTAATTTTGAGAGCTCTGCCTGCATCCTTGATATTCAGTGCCTTGGTGGTCGCACGCGGAGGTGGGGTTATTGTCCTCAAGGCGCAAACAAGCTATGAGATACGTTACTGTGGCAGACTTCAGATTAATTTCTACTACTTCGTGTTCTCCAATGTAGACTGACATCGCATGTCCCACAGAGCATTTCTATTTCTCCGCCATTGAAATGGTGCTACTTCGCGGGGTTCGGTCATGCGTGCCGGTTTCCCACAATCCGGAAAGCCGTTTAAAACTTCAGCTCATTAAGGCTAAGTCTTGCATGAACACATTTAATAGCGACACCCATTGCACAACTTCATGAACACAACGTACGACATGCGAACCTGCTTCTTCTTCGAATTGTGTGCCCTAGCCATCGCCACAAGGATGTGTAAATGATGCGTCAAAATTGTGTCATTGACGCAAGAATGTTTCCGAAACAGGTTTGTGAGTTTAGGGAAGTGCTGATTTTTTTGCAGGGAAATGCAGTGGTCATGCTTCACATTGTGCACTGACGCTTACAGCTGCATATGAAGCATGCTTTTTTATATGCATTTTTTGCTTTGTTCGACAAATAAAGTGTGTCAGAACAAACGTGCACAAAAATCTATTGCTGAAACTGATTATTGTTGTGATGTTCGTACATTCTTCGATTTTTTCACGAGTGCTTTCGTTGCAGGAGAGACATCGTTGTTGACTTGTCCTTTGGAGTTGCCCCTGGTCAAGCCGCATATTTCGTGAACCAAGGTGATTACTTTCTCGATTCTGCTAATTATCAAACCCTTCGACTCGTCTTCCATACAGAGAGGTAAGTATGCTGGTCGTAGTACTAGCTGTGGGTTCCTTAAAAATGGAAATAAAGAGGAAAGAAAATTCGAGTGTCGGCCGCGGAAAATGCTGACGTACTGAACAGCTGAACTGCGTCCGGAATAAAGAAAAATGACATGGAGGCGAAACACAGATAAGTGGCATAGTAGGCACAGATTTAAAGGGAAAGAATATATAAAAATATATAAAAGGCACATATTCGCAAGTGTTCACAATAAAGCAAAAAATGGATTGCACTTAATATTATTACGTGTGTGATGCGATAGCATAGCAAGATTTGGTGCCAGAGCGCGACGACCCCCCGTTCAGTTGAAGTCCCTCTCGGCTTAGTCCACGTCACTTCCGGTTTAATTCACGTAATTTTTGGTCTTATGCGTCACTGTCGGTTTAGTTTACGTCACTTGTGGTCTGCGCCGTAAGTCATTAGTTGTTATGACTCATACACTACTGCCATACACACCATCCGTCACTTCCGGTCTGTGTCATGAGTCACGGGTCGTGACTGGTCCTGTAACTCATACATAGATACACTGTTACTACACACGGCATCAAGACAACCCAACACACTAAACGACGGCTACATACTGCCCAGGCTCCGATGTGGCATCACGGCGTCAACGCAAAATGGTCTCACTGCCTGCTTATTCTACTAGTATCCCATAATAACTACATCAGCTGAGGTAGAGCTTAGCCACGAACTATTCTGCGAAAAGCTGTCCCTGCGTTGGCAATCCCGCTGCTCTTTGTGTTTGTAAGCATGCTGGTCATCCCTTAGTAGGCGTTTAACAGGCAGTGGCCCCGCCAACGGTCCGGGTGCGGTGCAAGGGCAGCAAAGCCTGGTTTTGTTTTGTTTTTTCAGGAAACGAAATGGAGCACTAATTATCTCACATCTCGGTGCACGCTCAAATCAAGCCTTACCGAACGGGAGGAAGGTGGGAGTGAAAGAAAAAACAGAGAAACAAGTGCCGTAATGGAGTGCTCCGAGATAATTTCGACCGCCTGGGGATCTATGACGTGCAGTGACATCGGCGAGCACACGGGCGCCTTAGCGCTTCGCCTCCTTCGAAACGCGGCCGCCGCTGTCGGGTTCGAACCTGGCAACTCCAGTTCAGAAGCCGAGCCCTCTAACCACTTAAACACCGCGGCGGGTAAGCCGGGTGCTTTCCTCCTGCGTTTGCGATGCTCCCGAACCTATGCTGCGTACCGCGAAGCCGCGAAGTTTCGCGTTTCGCCTCACGTGCGGCTAAAGTTCGCCGTTGCCGGCGATTCTTCTAACGCTCCTGCACATGATCAGTCTCGGCTGAGGAGAATGTAAAAGGCCGCGTCCACCATGGCGAAGGATCCCCACGCCCCTCGCATCCTCTGCTTTAAGCCGCAAAGGAGACGAAGCAGCCGTGTGCCAGCGAGGTGCGCTCGGTCTAGTGACCTGACCTTGCTGAAACAGCACCGCCAGCACGACGCTCAACCAGCAAAGGAAACACCAACAGCCTCACGCCACAGAAAAAAATGGCCGCCACCGTCTGAAAGACGTTGAAGTAACGAGCGTTAGCTTTATTGGCCACGCGTAAAACAAAAGTCTTTCCGCATCCAGCGGGGCCAGTGAAGAAAACCCTAAGCTGCAGCGTCGCGCAGACTAGGCTCCCTGTGAAAGATTTGCTCTTCGAAATAAACGTCCCTGCTGTCGCCATTTTCAACACTACTCTGCTCAGTACTTGACTGTCACTATCGCGCGTGCCACTTGCTCGTGCTGTCGCAGCGTCGCCCTCAGCAGCTAGCGGTGCTGTTGCTGCAGCTGCGGAAAGAGTGGGCCACCGTTTGTCCTCTGTACGACAAACTCATCACGAAAATCCTCTACACGAATCCATTGACTCCTCAGCGTTGCTCTTAGTCAAGATTCTCACTGAACCTGTAAATGCGCTGCTACCAAAAGTTTCTTAGAAACTTCGCCTACAAAATACACAGCATGCACCCGGTAACGGCAATGTCAACTACCGAAAACAACGCGAGCGTTTCTTTTCGAGTGTTGAACTTGAGAGTAGTACATCTATTTCAAGCGATACTCTAAGCAACTTGGGCTCTAATATTAGCGGCAGGTTTAAACACCTGCGTGTGCACTGTGAATCCCCACAGATGCGGTGAGTCAACGCATGGTCTATGACCTGAAAACGAATGCGCCTCTTTCCAGCCCGTAACAGCAAAAACACATCTTGGGGATGATGCACTCTTTAAAGAGTTATACTTAATGTAACTACCTTGCGACGTGCTTCTTTGGACTTCCTGCCCAGAAACAATAGCACATATTGATGTTTCCAAGAAGATAAAGAATCTGTGCACAATTTATTTTTCCTTTTCTTGGCTTCCTTCATTTGACATAAAGCTTTGCTTTCTGACTTGTTTTGCATGCCAGAATTTGGAATGCTCTAAGCGTGTTCCAGCTGCTAAATTCATCCTTTCAAATCTGTCTTTAAATATATTTTGACTCTACACTATGTGTTCAAACGAAAACGGATACGCGGCTTAAAATGTTCAAAAGAAATAACTTGGAATTTATCAGCAGAATGAGCAAATAAAACTGCTGTCAACATAATATTTTTATTCGCTTTTAACATTACCCATTTCCGGAGTTCGATAGTGGGCTCGACCTCACCTGCGTCGTCTATGTGGTCGGATAAACCAATCAGCGCGGCTGGTGGTAAGAGTGGAATAAAAGGAATGGAAATACGTATTACATAATACAGATATAAAACAAAACTTTCTCTGTGTTGTCTTTTTGCTCTGCGTTAAAACATTTTCAGATACGGACGCAGCTACACTGCCTTCTATGAGTACAGCGACTATGAGACGTGTGCGATTACAAACTATCCCTTGGAAGGCCACGACCGTAAGTTTGTAACGGATTATAACTTTTCTTCTCCTTTCCCTAAGCTGGTTCATTACTGTGACCGCTACACAGGGCCTGTATTGAAAAAAAGAAACAACTAAGATGCCGGGCAGGAAGGCGTCATGTCTGCTAATGATATAACGTGCGCAGGCTCCGTACATGTCTACAAGGTGCAGTAACCGAATTGGCACATTAACTATTCACAATGTTTCCACGCATGTATATTGAATAGACCAATTTATCCCGAATTTTCTCTACGCCGCCGCTGCTGCGGAGGATGCCGGAATTTGTAGTCCATAGCGATTGGCGCGCGGCGACAAGGACTAAAGGAGAGGGTTGCAAAACAAAGAGATGTTTGTGACCTTCGCACGAGACTAGACTCAAAAACGCTAGTTTATAAGAGGCTTTTTTTTTTCCATCGAGGCCCTGGAAGTGGTTAGCGAATACGTCTACTTAGGGCAGATAGTGACCGCTGATTGGGTGGAGCTTTGGTGGAGCTCATATATGGCAGGTTCTCTCAGGTTATCACTGGCAATTAACCAAAATCTCTCAAGAGAAAATTATACAACAGCTGTAACTTACCGGTACCCGCCAATGGGGATGAAACGTAGAGGCTAACGAAAAAGGTTCAGCTTAAATTGACGACCACGCAGCGAGCCCCAGATAGAAAAACGATAGGTGTAAAGTTATGAATCACGAGGAGGGCAGGATGGGTAAGAGAACAGACTAGGATTACTGACATACTATTCTCACTCAAGAAGAAGAAATGGGCTTGGGCAGGGCATGTAATGCGAAGGCAAGATAACCGATGGTCGTTAACGGTAACGGAATGGATACCAAGAAAAGGCAAGCGTAGCAGGGGGAGGGAGAAAGTTAGATGGCCGGGTGAGATTAGGAAGTTTGTTGCATAGGGTGGGACAGGCATTTGTCCTACAGAGGACGCAGCCAGGATGATGACTATGGCAAATTGCTTCCAGAGTACAAACAGCTTTTGTAGCGATGTAATGTCACGTCTCCCGTCCTTCTGTGTCGTCTGTTTAGCGCTTAGCCTTTTCATGAAAACATGCACCAACTAGCCTTTCAGGGTGTATTACTAATCGCGATTTTTCATAAAACAACTTCTGAAATAAAATAATGGCTCCTTACGCTTATTCTCTTTATTCATTGCCAAGATCTAGTTTGCTTAAGGTCTGCACTGTAAACTTCAAAGCTTTCAATGTTCTCGAGTGCTACCCGTTTAGTGAGCCTGGAAAAATAGGCGGAGCCCTCAGAAGTAAGTTACTATGCGAGTTAAATGCTACCAAACCTTGGAAAATGGGATTTCACTTTTTCAGTCTGCACGCTGTGGGTAAAGAAAGCTGTGAAGCACAACGTACCGAAGCACTGCCTCGAAAAGTACGAAGAGACGTGCGACTCCAGATTTCCACTCATCGACAGGGACCTGTGCAAAGACGAAGATGATTGAAATCAGCCTTCTGAGCTTCACTGCAAGCAGACGACTGGCTGGCAGCTTGTTTTTTTTTTTTTTTGCGATCTGTAGTGTATCTTGCAGGTTGTATCTTTAAGCTGCCTGAATGTAGTGCAACGTTTCATTTCTCGTTTTATTTGTGCACTGGCTTTGATTGCTGATCTGGATGACGTAGACCGTGAGAGAGTTCGTCACGCTGTTCGGAGAAGAAAATTGCCGCTGATGCCACTTCCTGGTGCAACTTGAGTCTCTTAACTATACCCCCAGGATTCTGGAGTCGGCGGGGCTATGCTACACTCTTGTGAGTCGATAAAAAGAACTTTTATAAAACACGACTCGGAAATGAGCTCGGCTTCTCCTGCTTATAGAAGCACTTTTAATTTACTTCGCTTATAGCCCGGCTGCATCGGGGCCTTTTCGGACCGGCAGTTTGAGCAAATGCATTACTTAATAGCATTAAATAAGTGTAACAGGTAAATAATAAAAATTAGCGAAACTATTTTTTCCTAACAAAATATTTAGCCATTTTCTTTTGTTTTTCCTCTAGCTTTCAGCAAAGAGTGCTCAAGTTGCAGCATCTGTTAAACTCAATGCTGGGGAAATAACTGTTTGGCTTTCGCAACTCCAAAGGAGCTTGCACATTTTGGCATAGAGAAGACGCACGGGCAACCTGGTAAATATTGCAGTAACATACGTTAAAACATCAGAAAATGCTACAGGTTTATTTTTAGGTAGCCAGGTGTGCACTGGCCGATTCGTATAAAGATAATTAGTCTAAATGAAAGACTTTGCTATGTTGCTAATGGAAGTGATCGTTTCAACGTCAGCATGGCTTCAGTTCCATGTTGAAGTTCTAACTATATCATCTGCATCAACAGCAGAAATTAAACAAATTAGAGCCTAAAGAAATCCGTGCGGTCGGACTGCAATATACCTGATATACTCAAGATTCAAAGAACCACGAAGAAACTCCATGAATGAATTATATTACCAAATTAATTGGTATTACATTTGTGCGATGTATCGAGCTATCGACTATGCAACGTCTAGTATCTGTTCCGGAAAATGATTTCTGGTTTTGTATCTTTATCGGTATCGGGATTACAATTACAGTTTTTGACGCAATAAGGCATTGGTATAGAAAATACCATTTGGTGTAGTAAAGTATTGTGCCCAACCGTGGCGAGAGCAAGGCTCCATGTCTTGCCTCGGTCGAGAAAACGAAACCGCTGCCCTTCGTTGAGCAAAGATGGCTGCGCTTCGTCTGGAATGTGAAACGTCGACGCACTTTCGCACTTCGCTGTTCACTCACTAATGTTACTTCCAGACTTGAACTCCCAGCTTGTTATTTTTGTTTACTGCTCGCGAAAGATTAGCGAACACCAACGGCAATGCGAGGTATCATGTGTGAGAGAGCTGTCCCATGTACAGCTTTAGTTTCGCGCGCTGACTTCATCAGAAACCTTGCCAGGTGATTTGTGCTCAAAAATTGATGTGCACTAGACTTTCTGCTATCTGCAGTTACGATTGGGAGCATATAAATGCATATATTACCTCTGCGGCAGCGCACAGTAGATCGGACAAAAGCATATTTACAAGTTCCTTCAGGACTAAATAGAGAAAGCAAATTTGTTCAGCCGGTGTACGCCACTGTTGCTTAAGCATTTCGTCCGTTCGCAGAGAAGAGCTTTCGTGTTTTATCGGCCAATCGTGGCCATGTGCGGTCACTGCACTCCAGCTTCCAACCTCGGTGTCTCGCCCATGAGCGGCGCGATGTCAGCGCAAGCTAAAGTGTCCCGCGTGGTCTAAACTATTTAGGAGCCCTCCACTACAGCGCCTTTTTCCCTCTACCTTGAGTGGATGAAGCGCACAAAGACACGGCACATAGGCAAAGACGGACACGACACAGGCGCCTGTGTCGTGTCCGTCTTTGCCTATGTGCCGTGTCTTTGTGCGCTTCATCCACTCGAGCTATGAACCAACTTGCCCAAGAACGTGTTCTACTGCAATCCCTCTACCTTCTTTCATTCCTTCCTGTATTGCTTCCCTCACGGCAGTAGTGTGGTGTCCGCCGAAAAATGAGACAGTTTCTGTGTCTTCCTTTTAATCCAAAAACAACTACCAGTTTTCGGTTTTTACTACTAAAGTTCACTTAGTGACGGCCATATACCGATCAGTGCTTAGTTATCTACGTCAGACGTTTAGTTTTATCTTATTAACGATCCACGCGGCAGACGACAAGGGCTTGCTCAGCGAGAAAGCCATTCTGTCTCCGTTCAGCTTTGGGCGCCAGTCGAGTGTCGTAAGCCTTCATGCTAACCCTGCAGCCGCACACAACGCCTCACCAGCGTATCAATGCACACATAGCGCTGCGTGCTTTTACTCTAGAAAAGCTCGCTTTTCAAGCCAGCACGGAAGGTCGCTATAATATCGCAAGTAGGAAACCTGAAAAGAATGAAGCCACGTCTTTGCTCGCAACATAAAAAAAAATAAACGTCTGCTTTTCTTTCGCTAAATGGACTGCTAAAAGTGTTATATTTTCCCCAGACGCTTATTCCGTCGCGTCTAAAATTCGACGTTAGTTGCTAAGACTGGGGAAAATCCGTTCTGCAACTGCAGCGCCCGGCTAAGCAGCGTTAGCTCTGGAAAAGGTAGACGTGCATTGTGCATTTTAATACAAGGAATGCGATTACGCAGCTGGCTGAGGCTAGCGTGAGGATATATATTGCACTCCTCGCAGTTGCTAACACTGGCGCGCAAACGTCTGTAGAGTTGCTTGCTCAAGCCGCACCTGTGTGCACGCAGCACAAGTTCAACGCTCACTACCTTGCAAGGCTAATTTTGTTTCAATTAAAAATGAGGCAGCTATGATAAGTGCGGAACGCGTGAGACGATTCTTAAAGAATCCTTAAGGACCCTTGTAAGAGTGTTGAGAGTATTGCCGCGAATCTTCGTGGTGTTTGTTCGTCCTTGAATGCTGCCGGCAGGCCGCTTTATCGCTTTGTTTGCGATGCAAGACGCGACCAGATTTATCTCGATTGTTCTTACTGAGGCAGAGCAGATTCTAGGTTGTTCTAGAATGATGTAATAGGTTTGCACGCTTTAGCTAGAAAGATCGCTATCAGCTTTGAATTGACGATGACCGAGAGCGGCGGGAATTCTGTTCGACGACCGCCGAGCACGTTTGTTGCTACGCCGCCGCCGAGTGATTTACTTTATTGTGGGTGCAAGCCAGCCCAAATAAAGAGTTTTGTTTGGACGCCATTTTTGCAGCCTTTCTGCTCTCCAGATTGCCACTTCGTGACAATATTGTTCAATAAATGCTTTCATTAAAATAAATATGAACAAGCATCGACCTCTCAATGCCATTACCAATGCCATTTCTTAAATCTTAAGCGCCAAAATTCTATCGAAGCATAGAGCACGAGAGAAAGTGGGCTCACTCTGACTAACTGGCAAAACAGGACCTACTTTTGGTAGGCGATGAGCGCTTCAAGCACCCCAGCAGCTTTAGCTTGGCTTTTCAAATTCTACAGGCGACATTCACGAGAGCTTCACCGCTATTTACAATGCAGGCTTAGCAGGTTGCGCACCAGTTCGACGGAGCCAAAATATAGGTATAACGGCCTTGGAGGCAGCGGGACCGGTGTTGCAAGGTCTCCAAGCAGTTCCATCGACCTTTTCCGAAGGATAATTATTTTTCGCGATGTCCTGTAGCGGACCTTAAATGAGAGAAATGTTTTCAGTTCCAACAATGTACGGTATCTCAGGTCTCTGCAAAACGTTCACTAGACCCTAGACAAGCTCTGTCAAATCTGATTGCACAGCATTTGGAAAGACCGCAGGATGGACCGGCATTGTGCATGTTTTGCTTCAACAAAATTCTATTTCAGCCGAACGAGAGTTCTTCTTTTTGGAAAGCATACGAACAACCAAACTTATGATATATGGATCAAAGTGGCGCTCTCTCTTGGTGCGATACTTAGCGTTGTCCAATTTATGTCGCATTTAGGGAGCTCGCAGCTGAAGAGTGCTCATGCATTGTTGTGACCCAACATGGCGTTTTAACACGAGCGGAAATCTCGTATCACAGAAGTGAAGGCAAATGGGCGATTCTATCCATGTAGTGTAATAGGGAAGGCGCACGGTGCACAGGAATATGCAAGACAGGCTTTGGAGCGGGCAGTAAAAAGGGCAACGCTTGTCCTTTTTTTTCTGCCCTTTGTCCCCGTTTTTCGCGCTGTTATTTTTAAAAATGTATCACCAGCTCGCCCGCCTAGGTATCGTGCTGAGCAAAAAGGACAAAGATAATGGCGACAGACACAAGTCACGGTTCAATCGTGCTAACTCGTGAACCAACGACGACTTATTAAAGGCGTTACACAAGCTTGTGGAGCAGAAAGGCACCTGCGGCTTTAATGTGTTGTGAACCAAAGAGAAGCGAGGACTCTTTGCATCAACTCTAACTTGCCACTCCTTGATTTGTGCATAGAGAACCACCTGTAATTGTTTTTTCCTGTAAAAAAAAATTCTCTTACCCTTTGTGTGCACGCTGATATTTGTATGGTAGCAGAACACGCATTTATGCAGGCAAATTTGAATTTAAAATTTTTCTTGTGACTGGGCTCGAATACGTGACGTCTGCGCCGAAAACGACTGGTTGGTGAGTAGAAGTGAACAGCGGTGTAGCCTGGATTCTGGGATCAGTTAACTAATCGCTGTGGACGCAGGCAGTCCTCTGGACAAGTCTGCGGAAGGTGGCGAAACCTGCATTTCATTTTTTGTTTTTTTTTTCTATCATTACAATCTCCGTTTGCCGTGATAGAGCTCTCTTTTCGCATACAAGTAGGTGCCCTATCGATACAGGCTAAACTCAATTTGTCCTCCGTGTCCATTTAACAACCCCAAGGGGAAGGGGGGGGGGGAATTTGCAGGCATGTCACAGAAGCATTTCTAGGGGTCTCCCAAAATCTCGAAAGCCAAGCTTTCCGTCGTCAATTTTTGACGCAATAGCATATTGTTACGGTGTGGGATGCCACGGGGTGGCCACGGGCCCGCCCAGAGAAATATAGCAGCAGTACGGAGGAGGGCCGGCGAAGCACGACCGGCGGCGGCCAAGCTTTCTCGTTCTATCTCCCTCGTGCTAGAGCCGCGCGCTCGCCGCTCGCGCTCGCTCTCTGCCTCTTCTTTTATTCCCGTATCACCTTTCCACCGGGGGGGGGGGGGGGGAGGAGGGGGGGCGGAGAAGTCAGGCCGTGCTTTGATGCAGGGTTTCCTGGGGCGATGCAATGTGGGCTCGCAGATAGGAAACGGTCACACTCTTCGGTGAATTCGAAGTGTGTGAGCTGGGCGAAGGTGTCTGCAGTCGCCGAAGAAGGTCCCACACCGGTTAGGCTAACCTCAGGGAGTTTTATGCATACAGAGCGGTGATCCGTTTATGGGACTGCATTGCGTGGGGAAGGCATGGAGCCAGCAGGCGACGACGGCACTGATGAGGACCCGGTAGCTAAGTCGGAGTCACCGCAGGCGCCGTAGACATATCGCTTCATGTTTGAAACATGTTCTGGGAAAATGTGGTGCACACCGCATGGTCGATGCTCTGGCAGGTCTTCGAGGCGGTATGTCACGGGGCCGAGTCTGGCAACGACACGGTAAGGGCCGCGGTATCGGGGCAAGAGCTTTGCGGCACGGCCAGTCGCACGGATGGTGCGGCGAACGAGGACCAAGTCACCGGGCCGGAAGGGGGGATGTGGTGGTGCTGCCGCGTTGGCCGCTTGCACACGCGCGTGAGCCGTGAGGAGGTTGCGCTGGGCGTCGAGGCGGGCGGAACGAAGTCGTTGAGCAGATTCAGCTGGTGACGCAGTAGGATGGGGAAGGCCCAACTGCGCGTCGAGAGGGATGGAGGGCGTTCTGCCATAGACGACTGAGAACGGCGTCACATGCGTTGTTTCTTGCGCTGCAGTGTTGACTGCAAAAGCTGCAGCAGAAACAAAACGATCCCAGTTTGTGTGGGACGGAGCGACGTAGGATGCGAGTATATCCGTGAGGGTACGGTTAACACGCTCCACGAGGCCATTGCACTGCGGATCATTGACAGATGTAGTGGAATGCGCAATGCCGAAGGAGCGGAGGGCTCGCTCGAATTCATGGGACATAAAGCAGCTCCCACGGTCCGTGATGAGGCACCGGGGAACACCGTGCCGAAGAACGAGATGCTGTTCCACAAACGCGACGGCATGAGCGGACGACGTGTCTGGAACGGGCAGTGCTTCGACCCACTTGGAGAAGTAGTCGATCGCAACCAGAACATACCGGTTGCCGGCACGCGTCTTCGGAAACGGGCCCAAATGATCCAGTCCAACCAGCTCGAAAGGTGAACTTGGTGGCGAAAAAGCCTGCGGGGGTGGCTTGGTTACACCTGCGGACGTTTTTCTGTACTGGCATGTCTGGCAGGGCGCCACGTGTTCCTTGACATCTCTGGACATATTAGGCCACCAAAACCGCTCCGACACTCGTGCGTAGGTCTTGCCGCGACCAAGGTGACCAGCCGTGGGAGCGTCGTGTAAGCCGCGCAAGATTTGCGGCCGCAGTGTTGCCGGCACAACTGGCAACCAGACGGGTGGTCGACCACGGAGCCGCTTCACATGACACAAGAGGTCGTCCTTCATTCGATAGACCCGGCGTAGTTGGCGGAGGCCTGCGCCGGCGGCGGTGCCAAGGGAGTGGATTATGGCAGCAATGGCGGGATCTTGCGTTTGTGCAGTCCTCAGGTCCGTCAAAGCCGTCACGGAACAAGGGTGGCGAGAAAGGAAATCGGCATCGTGATTGGCAGAGCCGCGCCGATGCACTATTGTGAAATTGTACTCTTGAAGTTGCAGGGACCAGCGTGCAATCTTGGCATTCAAATGTTTGGCGGACTGCAGCCAAGTGAGAGCGCTATCGTCCGTGACTATGGTGAAGTGACGGCCGTACAGGTAGGGACGGAACTTCTCGACGGCCCAAACAACGGCGAGGCACTCGAGTTCTGAAGAGTGGCGGCGGCGCTCAGCGTCGGAAAGCTGGCGGCTGGCATAAGCTAGGACTTTGTGGTCACCAGACTCGTCTTCTTGCAGGAGGACAGCGCCGAGCCCATCTTGGCTGGCATCCGTGTGGAGGACGATGGGGGCCGATTCGTCGTAATGGGCCAATGTAGGAGGGTCGAGGAGGGCGTGCTTGACGTCAAGAAACGCGAGCTGTTGGGCCTGCGTCCAACTCCACGGTGCATTCTTCTTCAGCAGGGCGGTCAATGGAGCGCTGCGCTTGGCAAAGTCCGGAATGAAACGACGGAAATACGAAGCAAATCCAAGGAAACTTTTGAGCTCCTTGGCGGTGGTGGGAGCTTCGTAAGCTGTAAGCGCTTTTAGCTTTTCAGGGTCGGGACGGATGCCATGCCGGCTCACAACGTGACCCAAGTACGTCACCTCCGCGAAACCGAAGAAACTTTTTGGTTTTAAGCGAAGCCCAGCAGAGGTAAGGGCTTCGAGGACGAGTTTGAGGCGTCTCTGGTGTTCTTCAAATGTAGCCGCGTAGACAATTACGTCATCCAGGTAGACCAACGCCATAGTCCACTTCAAATGGCCTAAGACTCGGTCCATGAGACGCTGGAAGGTGGCTGGAGCGTTCGAGAGACCGAAGGGCATACGGTTGAACTGGTAAAGGCCGTCGGGAGTCACGAAAGCCGTCTTTTCCGCATCATCGGGGTGAACAGGCACCTGCCAGTAGCCCGAGAGCAGATCTAGCGTGGAAAAATAACGGGCCCCCTTCAGGCGGTCAAGCGCATCGTCGAGGCAAGGCAGCGGGTACACGTCGCAACTAGTAATAGCATTTAGCTTCCGATAGTCAACGCAGAAGCGGAATGTTCCATCCTTCTTGCGCACAAGGACGACAGGGGAGGACCAAGGGCTACAAGAAGGGGCAATGATTCCCTGTTCAAGCATGTCGCACACGTGCTGCTGGATGACTCTCCGTTCGGCTGGCGCTACACGGCGAGGTTGGTGATGAACGGGCCCGCGGTTTTCGGTGTTGATCCGGTGTTGAGCCCAGGAAGTGCACCCGAGTTCACCGGCGCTGAGAGCAAGGCAACTGCGATGCTCGAGCAGCAAGGTCTTCAGAGAGGCGAGCTCCGCGCAGGTCAGGCTGGGTCCAAAGTTAAATCCTTCCCATAATAGGATCGCCCGCGCTGGAGGGTGGCGAGGCGGGGCTTCAGGTTGCAGAGACGCCACTGGTGACCCGGGGTCCAAAACTGAGGCTGTACCCAATTGCGTGCCGGGAGTCAGCGCGAGAGGTACGCTGCTGATGTTGAGTATAAATACGTGGGCCTCTCCTTTGAGCACAGGCAGAAGGCTTCGAGGGGAGGTCATCTGACGGGCTGGAGCTGAACACCGGATGGGGTCGAACAGCACGTCTGCTGTGACCGGACTGTCAAGCTTGGCATACACCCACGTTGCCGCACCCGGTGGCAGGGTCACGGCGGACGCCACAGTCACGGTAGTGACGTCGAACGGCTTGACTCGACACGGCCACTTCGTCGCGAGGTCACGCAGAGATGCTGAGGCACGCTTGGTCGCCGACACCAGGGACTGCCACAGGGCGACACCGAGGCTGGAAACCCGGCTAAGCCAGCCCGGCCCACAGAGAGTTCGGCTCGCCCGTGGTTTGGTTCTAGTAAAATTAAGGACGACTCCGGCTTGCTGGCACCACCCGCACCCGAGGACCACTGGCCAAATAGGGCTGTCTGCGACAACAAACTCGGTGGAGATGGTATTTCCGAGGGCTGTCAGGTTGACGACGACACGTCCGACTTGCTCCATAGGGGTGCCGTTAAAAGCTAAGAGCCGGGTTTTGGCGGCTGGCTGAAGCAGGTGGGGCGCGTTAGCAACAAACGATTTGTGCAGTACATTGACAGCCGCTCCAGTGTCAACCAAGGCCTTTACGTGCCGGTCAAGCAGGGCGACGTCGACGAGCACGTAAGGAGCATCAGTGGTAATCGGAGCCGACGAAAGGAGGGGACGCGGAGAACGAAGGAGTGTGGGGACGGACGTGGCCGTGGACGTGGACGTGGACGTGGATTCGGCGGAACGGTGCCCCCGGAGTTCCGCCAAATCGTTTCCCGACGTTGGAGGGCCGGCACAGTCCCTCGCGTAGTGTCCCCGCAAGCCGCAGCGGAAGCAGGTCATGCGGACGTCGTTACGCAGGCGTCGGATAGAGGCCGCAGTTGGGGCTGCGGACCGAGGAGCCTGCACCCGGACGCTGCGCTCGGCAGACGGTGGCGACCCCCGCGTGGCCAGCAAAGTCAATTCCGCCTCGATGGCGAGCGCCATGGCGGCGCGGACGGAATCAGGACGGCCAGAGCGGACCAAGCGCTGCACCTCGGGGAGTCGGATGGCGTCGACAAACGCCTCGGTGCCGACCAGGGCCACGGCGTTCTGAGGCGCTCCCGGCAGCGACTGCAGAGCCAGGCGCTCAATGGCGGCGGCGAGGTCCTGGTACGTCTCCCCGTGCTCTTGACGGCGGGCTCGCAGGCGGTGGTACTGCACACGGGGTTGACCTGAGGCACCATAGTGGTCGGCGAGGAGGCCCGCCAGAACAGTGTAAGAGCTTAGCTGGTCGGGCGGCACGTTCTGCAGCAGCTCGGTGGCGCGGCCCCTCAGTTTTGCAACGAGCATCCATGCCTTCATTTGCTCGTCCCAGCCTCTCGCCACCGCAATACCGTCCAGCTGGATGCGGTAAGCATCCCACGAGAAGGTGCCGTCAAATGTGGGCAATTCCACAACGTCCAACGAACACTGCGGCGAGGACGCACCCGCGCCGAGCACGCCATTGGCGGCCACGACCGCAGGCCCAGCGACGGCAGAGCCGTAAACAGCGGCGGCGGGGACGCCCAAAGGCACCTGACCTGTGCTCGGCTCGGCTGGCACCAGGCGACGGAGTTCGCGCCGGAGAGCTTCCATCTCCCCAGCCTGGGCAGTCAGACGGGCCTCCCATGCGTCCATCCGTTGGGTGACTGTATCCAGGAGGCGCTCAACACCGGCGTCCGGCTGCTGCGAAGAGCCGAGCCTCTCCGAGCGCCTAGGTCTACCGGCGCCGGCCGCCGCGTCGTCGGCGCTATCGGCTGGTGGTGGACTCCTGTCGTCTGGCACGTCGGGTGCTTGATTCTGGGAGCGGGTGAGCGGCATGATCCCACTTCTGACACCAAAATGTTACGGTGTGGGATGCCACGGGGTGGCCACGGGCCCGCCCAGAGAAATATAGCAGCAGTACGGAGGAGGGCCGGCGAAGCACGACCGGCGGCGGCCAAGCTTTCTCGTTCTATCTCCCTCGTGCTAGAGCCGCGCACTCGCCGCTCGCGCTCGCTCTCTGCCTCTTCTTTTATTCCCGTATCAATATACAGCTAGTTCGGTCGTAAAGCCGTCAGCCTCCAAGTAGTTGTGCGCACGGCGCGTCGAAAAATATTCGGGATCTGCGTAAAAATCGACGCACACTCATCATTAAAAAACCGGGTTCTAAGCTCAGGATCGAACCAGGCCCTTTGACATTCGGCACGTTGACGTTTCCGCTCCGCCACGAGTACTCTTTTTTTCTTTATTTTCATAGAAATAGTTGCTTGTGGAGAAAAACTGTGTAGTGCCATATCATCTATTTATATTGCTGGAACTATTTAGTCTCTGGAAGAGCCGCATGATGAACCGCCACGCCGAATCACCACGGTCGCCGAAATCATTGTTTCGTGAACAATGTGCTTTGGTGTGGGGAGTATATGCTGCCCTGCAAGAGCCACCTAGCTGGCTCCCCTATCTGGATGCATGTGTGTGCCTCCCAGACTTTTGATGTTTTGGAAGGAAGGGTCATGCAGAGGTAAGGTGGCCTCGGCTTTTGTGGCGTAAGCGTGCTTAGACTTCTTTTCAGCACTCCGCCACGACTACTCGACGCTTGGATTTGAATAAAGGCGCGTCTACTGAATGCACGGGTATATGAGAACCGTATCTTCAAGATCTGTACTTAGGAGCATATGAGTAATTATGAACATGTAAATTACACCTGTCGGGATTAAGTCAGTAGCATGCGTTTTAGATACATTTCCTACGTGCTTGGTGTGAAGTCGTAGCGCCATCATGTGCCACCTCCTTTCGCCATGCACGGCTCTGGCCCGGCAGATGGCGCGCGCGTACGCGACCTTTCAGCGTGGTGTCGCTCGTTTCTGAACAGATGATCGAACCGCAGCCGTCTACAAGTGATAGTGTAGAGCAGCGTATATCTCCTTTTCAGAGGCCATCTGGAGACTTCGAGCGATTTGTCCAACGGTCAAGGTGATAGCGTTCCGTGGACTCCTTGGCAGTGCTGCCACACGCTGTCACGTTCCACTCTTAAAGGCAAAGCTTAGGTGTCCTCCATGTTTTTATTCTTCTCTTAGCTCCAATTTCCAATGTGTTCGGAGTCCTGCCTATCGTCGTGTCTTTTCTACCGTTGTGGGACATCTATACTCATCTAGATATAGTTTCGCTGAAGCATTGCTGGGTCGTCATCATGAATCTATGCCCACTGCAGGACAAAGATCCCCTCCCATATTTCTCCAAATAACCGTGTTCTGTGCCAGTTACAGCCCCTCTGTACCCGCAAGCTACTTATTCTCATCCGGCCACCTAACTTTCTGCCACTCCTGATACTCTTACTTTATTTTGGTATCCAGTCCGTTCCCCTTCATTCGCCCGCTGTAACTCCACCGAACTTTCATTGTCCCCAAAAGCGAATTCAGAGCGCCAGGTGTAACGCTTTCCACTCAATGTGTGTAACAAAGCTCGACCGGAGCACATGACCTAGCGTGGCGTGGTCTCGAATGTGCCGACTTCTCAAAGGACTGGGGGTGTCATTTTCAACCGAATGCGAATTGAGAGCTTTTGTTTAAAACATATCACCGTAACTATGACGCCGTTAAAGCAGACAAAAATTGGGAGCCGCTTACGCTCCGCTGTAAGGGTATGACGCGATGGAATGAAAAGTTTTCGAGTGCCCGCTTAACAACCAAAAGGGCAGGTGTTGGAATCCCAGCTCCATAATTTTTCTGTTCAGCCCAATTCCTTTTTTCTTTCTTTAGAGGCACTACGTAATGGCGATGCAAGGACGTCACGGCCCTGTAGAAAAATGAGGTACAATGTAGTGACGTGATCCCATTTCTACCGCGTGATCGTTGTGAGGTGTTTGACTTATACGGGTCAGGTCATGTGTTTGTGACTCACGATCCTCTGGACCAATCCCGATTTTCCCCTCCCATCACTGGACGTCAGAATTTCAGCACAACGGGTCCCTTAATGCTATCGTGTTAAAGACTACCCACAGAATTGCCAGTCAAAAATAGAGCAGGTGATATTGGCTTATTCCACAATAGTTTATAAGGGACGTTCTAAGGACACTCACGGTTCGAGCTTCAGAATTTTGTGAAAACAAACGAAGAGCAGCGCACCTGCTTTTATACATAGGCTACACCTCTGGCTACACAAGCATTGAGGATAATTTTATCGTAAATCTAGTAATCTTGCTGAATCACTTCGGAGGTGAACTGCAAATCATGATCAATGAGCTAGACAGGCAGAGCAGAACGGTGGGTCTAAAAATTAACATACAGGAAACCAATGTTTATTCAACTGTCTAGCAAGGGAACTGCAGTTCACAATTGGCAGCGAGGTACTGGAAGTGGTAGAGGAACACGTCTACTTAGGACATGTAGTGAAATATGATCCGGATCATACGGATCAGGGAATTAACCAGAAGGGTAAGAATGGGGTGGAGCGCATATGGCAGGTCCTCTCCGATCATCAATGGCAGTTTAATAATATTCCTCAAGAGAACAGTGTACAACAGCTGTAATTATTTACTTATTCAGCATAACCCTGAAGGCCCTCCTTCGAGGGTATTAGAAAGAGGGTGAGTGGTGGGGAGGAGGGTTAGTGTAAAAACATGTTCAAAGAACATCAGTAACAAGCAAAGGAGCAATAAATTGGCTACGTATAACGTGGAGAAATAATTAAGCACCAGAGAGTAAAATAAAAAGAAGCCGGCGATAAAAACAATTTAATACAAATTATAGGTGCAAAGAAAACAATTAGGCAGAACAGAAATGAAGAATACTACAGTGTACGTATTAGACGCGAAAAGAACAGAAGTAATCGCAAAAGTACAGGAACTGAAAAAAAAAGCATTCAAAAATTACGAATATTTCAAACATATCAAATGCTAACGTCGCTGCGGATGAGAGCAAGAAATGAGGAGGCGTTAGATTCAATCGCTACGTGCGCTGTTAAATTGTTCCACTCTATGATAGTGCGTGGTATGAATGACTTCGCAAATGCAGATGAACGATACGCGATGCGTTTAACTTTGTGCGGATGGTCCAGTCGCGGAAAGAAGGCTGATGGTGATAGGAAAAAAATCGTGGTGAAGCGATGGATGGTGATACAGTTTATGGAAAAGCGCTAGTCGTGATATCTTACGGCAGTAAGACAAGTCTTCTAATTCGGCGCGATTGTTTAAGGCTGTTGCTCTGGTAGTTCGTGAGTAGTCTGAAAAAAATAAAACGCGCAGCACGGTCCTGCAAATACTCAATGCTAGCTATGAGATAAGGTTGATCAGGATCCCAGATGGCTTATCCATATTCAATCTTACTAATCATACCAATTCAATCTTGATGCATATTCAGCCGGCACTCACCTACGGGGCAGAATCGTGGAGGCTAACGAAAAGGGTTCAGCTTAAGTTAAGGACAACGCAGCGAGCCACGGAAAGAAAAATTATAGATGTAACGTTAAGAGACCGGAAGCGGGAGGAGTTGGTGAGGGAACAAACGCGTGTTAATGACATCCTAGTCGAAGTCAAGAGGAAGAAATGGGCTTGGGCAGGGCATGTAACGCGAAAGCAAGATAACCGCTGGTCCTTAGGGTAACGGAGTGGATTCCAAGAGAATAGAAGCATAGCATGGGGCGGCAGAAGGTTAGGTGTGCGTATGAGATTTAGAAGTTTTGCTGGCATAGGGTGGGCGCAGCTGGCAAAAAACAGGGCCAATTGGAGAGACATGGGAGGGGCGAGAACGTTTTTGCAGGCTAGGTGGTGCAACCTGACAGAGGTTTACAGCACAGACAGACAAACGCTCTGTTCTGTCACTTGGTTTCTTCCTGTGTTTGTCTATCTACGCTATAAACCCCTGTCAGTAGGGGAGAACCCTTTGCTCTGCAGTGTGTGTAGTCAGGCTGATGATGATGATGATGATGATGTAATCTAGTTTTAACAAAGATTTACTAACATTACATTCATTGCATTTATCGCCCATGTTAATTCTGAAAAGTTACAAAGAGACGTAATTCGAGACTATTTCCTTCATTAAATTTTATAGCGCGCCTGTGGTTTGAAAAATCAAGGTCTAAAATTTGAACCGAACCCATGCGTGTGCGCGAATATCCTCCCCGGTGTGACAAAGCTGTTGCGCATGTTACTTAGCGAAGCGGTGTTTTTACGCTGCCTGCAATATGTGCAGCGAAAAGTCGCATCACCCAGCCAGAAGAAAAAAAAGCAGCGTAGACTTGCTGCAATCAATATACCTGAAAAAAAGAAACCTTGAAATCTGTGAGGCAGAGTGTGAAAACAGTCGTTCGGAAGGAGCGGCTGCTCTCTCTAAGGCCCATTCGGTTAAATATAAGGTGATATGTTTCGCACACTTGAGCGTGCATTCATGATCCTGCTCAGAGCTTTTGCTTTTCTTCGGAAACCCGAAACCTCAGCCAGCAAAAAAAGGGAAACCACTCAGTCAGAGAAACCAGAATATCACAAAGGAGACGTCGGGAACAGTATAGTCTCGATATTGGCCAGCCGTATTTCTCTCGAACGCAAAATGGCAGTAAAATTCTAAAAAGGTCTCCCTACTCTCGTAGATGCAATATTTTTTATGGGCGCGAAAATTTCTCCACTACTGAGCAGATTTTTATTAATCCTCCCGGTTCATTATTCTTAGAACGCCTGATGTAAAAAAACCAGAAAAAATGCAGAAAAAAAGCCGCCACCGTCTGGAAGACGTTGAAGTAACGAGCGTTAGCTGTTTGGTTTACTAGATGCAGAAACAAAGAAAAACGCGCCGCTCGTGTCGAGAAACGGAATGCAATACCCTTTCAAACTGGGTGGATTGCCACCATGCTCCGCTGCGCGTGCACGCACACCGCCTAGCGGAACAATCGCCGCCTAGCTCCATCTATCAGAGAAATTACGATGCCCGTCTACCCATTGTCGAGTTGCACCCTCTCAAGATATGGTATCAGAACGCTGCCTTCACGTCTGTGCAGTTTTTTAGGTAATTTGTGCTATAATCAGGGAGGCGCCGCTCCCTTTTTGCCACGGCGATGGAAGTGGACGCTGCTGAGCCTCTATTGGAACACGGTGGGTCGGCAGCAGCCGCCCAGAGGAAGCGCCTGTACTGCCAGAGTGACTCGAGCAGCCAGGGCACTGTTGTGTACTCGGTGCCAAGTGAAGACTCCTCGTCCTCGGCCGACGACGGTTTCATACCGGTTGTTGGCAAGAAGGCCAAGCGCAGACTGCGTAGACAAGCTGAATCGTCCTCATCGAGCACGTCAACGGTGTCCTCACCAAGAACGCCAACGATCATCACGGCGCGAAGTTCCTCAGCGCATACAGCCTTGATGTGCCGTTGAACTCAACGGACAACTTGAACCCACTGAACAGGCCAGCCATCTCTATTTATCTGGAGAGCCTTGTACCGGGAGGCATAAAAGATGTCAGAATCAACCCGTTCAAAAACGTCATTGCCATTGATGTGGTGGAGCGAAGTTCACTAGAGAATTTAATCGCAATCACAAAACTCGGGAACATCAGTGTACTCCCCCTTATTCTCCAGGACAGCGGCACTACGGCTGGCGTAATTTACAACGTCGATATCGCCATCTGTGATGCAGATTTACCCATGTTGATCAAGCCGGCAACCGACGGCATTTCCATCATTCAAGTTCAACGGTTAGGCAGATCTCCATGCATCAAGCTGACCTTCAAGGGTGACTGCATACCATCGTACGTGAAGGTTGGGCACTTTCGTCATACAGTTGCGACCTTTCGTGCCTAAGCCACTTCAATGCAGGAAGTGCATGAGGATCGGCCACGTGAGCGGCGTCTGCATCAACTCCATCGTGTGCCCGCGATGCTCCGAGTCACACAGCGGTGATGTTTGCCGCGCGACTACCTTGAAGTGCGCCAACTGCCACGGCCCTCATGACTCTTCCTCGAAAGACTGCCCCCGTCTAAAGACCGATTGGGCGGTACTGAAGCAAATGGTGCGAGACCATTCTACGCACAAACAAGCCGCCGCGAAGGAGCGACGACGTCGTTCGCGCCGCCAAAGGTTGTCAAAGAAAGCAGTCACATTTGACAATAATGCCCCAAACCCAACTGCAGCTTGTCTGCCTCCACCAAAAACCGTACCAAATCAAGAGAGCCCGGCGCTTGGTGAGGCTGGACCTGCTGCCTCAGATGCAACTTGGCCACCACTGCCCAAGCCTTCTGCGCCTACTGCGTCAGGGATGTTGGCGCACTCAGAGCAGTGTGCAGCGCCTACGACTGATCCAGCCAACAGGCACGATCAAGGCCATGGCCCAGATATGCAAGTGATTGCAATGCTCACGACACTAATGAATGCCATGCGTGCTCTGCTTTCCAGCCTACACACGCCAGCAGCACATAGCGCACTTCAAGTGCTGGACGCGCTACGTCCAGTTCTTGCGGCTCTACAGTAGACGGCATCATGGCTCCTTCGGACCTGTCTTTTCAAAAGAAAGTCAAGCAAGCTTTCATTTTCCAATGGAATGCTCGTGGGCTCCAGTCCCGGATTTCCGATTTACGGCACTACGTCTACGAGAATCATTTCCCCATTCTTGTGATTTGTGAACCGAAGACCCCGGCAATTTTGCGAATATCCGGTTACGAGGCATTTTCATCACCCACGTGCAACAGATCCAGCAAACTCATCGTCTACATTCGACGTGAACTTACATATGTGCAACATTCGGTTCCTCCGAACGAAGACAATCAGTACGTTTGCCTGACAGTGAAGAGCCGTGACCTGACGTTTACGCTACTGGCGGTGTACTTGGCGCCATCAAGTCGTTTCGACGCCAGAAGGTTGAGTGGTTTGATGGCAGCTACACCTGCTCCGTGGGTTATTATGGGTGACTTCAATGCTCATCACACCATATGGGGAGGCGTTAGGATGGACGTTAGGGGAAGACAGCTTGTGTCCTTCGCCTCGGACCATGACCTCCAGTGCCTGAATGACGGAAGCCCGACCTATATACGAGGGGTGACTTATTGCAGCTGCTTGGACTTGACTTTCATTTCAAAGTGCCTTAACAACAGCGTCCGGTGGTTTTCGGATGTAGAAACCCATGGCACCGACCATATCCCAACCTATCTGATTATTACCGGCCATTCCACATTTTCCCCAGCCAAGTGTAGGCAGCGCATTGACTGGACAGTTTTTAAATTACTTATGGAGGCTGCTTGCGCAGAGGGCTTCTCTACCGGTCTTGAAAAAACAATTAAGGAGGCCATGGAACACGCCACCTGCCCCTTTATTCCTGTCGCTAACTACACCGATTTTGATTTCGAATTGCAGCGACTGCGATCACAACGACGCAGGGCAGAGCGCAGATACCGACGCTCAAAGCCGCGCCTAGACCTAAGAGATGCTAGGCGCATACAGAAGAAGACTCAACGCAGAATTCAGGCACTGCAAACACAACGGTGGAGGACATTTTGCCAAACACTTGATCCACGGAAACCTTTGTCACGCGCTTGGAGTGTAATTCGGGGTCTTCGCACGTACCCTCAACAGCGCTACCCGTTCAAATCCGTAGCGCTCCACCAAAGGCGCAGTGTGGTTGAGGTAGCTGAAGATTTCTGCGCAAGAATAACAGGCCCTCCGAATCCAGGCGCAACGCTGCACTGCAACAATGTTCCACCCGCTCGGGATTCTCGGATGGATGCAATTTTCTTCATGGAAGAACTTGATGCTGCGCTGGCTTGTTGTAGAAGGTCATCATCACCAGGGCCCGATGGTGTGACGTACTCCGCACTTGCCAACCTTGGCCAAGAAGGTCGACGGGCTCTTTTGGACACTTATAACAAGTCATGGACTGCTGGCATAGTTCCCCATGATTGGAAGACCAGTCATCTGGTTCCACTTCTTAAGCCGGGGAAATCACCGCTCGACCTTTCATCATACCGTCCAACTGCACTCGCCAGCTGCGTCGGCAAAGTCATGGAAAGAATGCTGCTCACACGCGTGGAATGGTACTTGGAGCGATATCAGATTTACACCATTCGCATCAATAGAGAAGCCATTCCCTATGAGAGAAGCCACAGATTCCTTGGTGTTGTCATCGACAGGAACCTCTCGTGGAGTCCACATATCTAGGACATGAGAAAGAGACTAGTTTCGGTTGTCCACGTCCTCTCCTTCATCGGGGAAAAGTCCTGGGGTGCATCAGTGCGCTGGATGCTACAACTGTACCGTTCTCTTTTTCTGGGCTACATGCGGTACAGTCTTCCGATATTCAGTTCTATTAGAAAAACAAATATCAAGACTCTTCAAAGTGTGCAACCGCAAGCTCTCCGTATCTGTCTTGGACTGCCTAAATTTGCATCAGCAGCAGCAACTGTTCTTGTTGCCCGTGAACATCCTGTTACTACATACATTGCTGTTGACACCATGAGAACACATATTCGGCACCTCACACGGGTTCCCTGTCATCACCTCGCAACACTCCCAATAATTAGGCCGCGTACTGCATTTGCCAAAGTCATTGAAGCCCATCGCGCATATCTTCCTTCGCAGTTCACCCCTGCGTCAAGACCGAGCTCACCCTTGTGCAGTCTTCATGAACCTCGGGTTCTCCTCTATATTCCTGGCATTACAAAGAAAGCTGGTGTATCACTGCCCGCTCTCAAACAACTGACATTGAATCACCTGCATTCTTACTACAGTCACCGCATACATATTTACACAGATGGATCAGTTCACTCGACCAGTTCTGCGGGGTCGGTGGTGATACCGGCCAGATCCATCTTCATGAAAGTGAAGACGACCCATCCAACATCTTCAACTGGTGCGGAACTCGCAGCCTTACGGGCTGCGGTAGAGTTCATCAGTCAAGAACCTCCACATGACTGGACGGTTTTCACCGACTCTAAAGCAGCCCTTCAAGCCCTGCAAGCTGCGCTACGCCGCGGGTCGCAGGAGCAACTTTTTGCTGAGATCCGTCTACTGTACCACGGCACCATTTCCAAAGGTCATGACATCATTTTTCAATGGCTGCCAGGACACTGTGGTATTAACGGTAATCACCAGGCCGATGCGGCTGCGCGTTCTGCTCACAACGACGGACTTCCAGTGAGGGTCCCAATATCGAGACCTGAAGCTGCGCGTGGGCTTCGCCCTTTGGCGCTGGAGCTCACACTTTCACCGTGGAACACGGGAGAGTTTTGCAACCTCCGCCTCAAGGCACTGGACCCTGAACTGCGCCTTCGTCTTCCACGTAACTTAGCACGTCGCGACGCAACATTGTTATGCCGTTTATGGATCGGTGTTGCTTTTACCAACCACTATGCTTTCCGGTTAGGGATGGCCGACAGTCTTGCCTGTGGTTGTGAGGAGACCATCGCTCATCTTCTCTGTGAGTGCCCTGGATTTGCGAGTGCAAGACATACACTGTGTTGTACCCTGCACCGCCTCGATCCTCGCCCATTAACAGAGCAAAACATCCTCGGTCCGTGCCCACAGTAGTCGACTGCCCTCAAGGCATACAAGGCACTCTTTGCCTACTTGAGATCGACTGGATTGAGTGACAAATTGTGACAGCGTTGTGCGTGTGTGTGTTATGCCTTTTTCCCTTCTCTCTTCCTCCTTTTAGTCCCCTAATCTCTCTTCCCCAGTGCAGGGTAGTCAACCTGAACCCCTTTTTGGTTAACATCCTTGCCTTTCCCTCCTCCTCTTTATCTATCTATCTATCTCAAGATACATACCAAACGGAATTTGCTTCGTATGAGGGGTCAAGGTGGGCATAAAATTCGGCTTGTGGTGCGATGTGGTAACACTTCAATTAGGAATTTCATGCATACAATGTTCATATATATATATATATATATATATATATATATATATATATATATATATATATATATATATATATATATATATATATATATATATTGCCACGTGCCTAGCGCCGCGCGACAGCCTTGTTTGGTGCCGACGACGACGAAGCGGTTGTTGTGGGCACGAGCGGCGCGCTGGTGCTTGTCTCTGTGACTTTGTGATCGGAACGGCAAGCCGACCTTATTCTCTGGTTCTCGGCAACGTGTACCTTTCCTGTGACTTCAGTCGTGACACTGGTGGAGGTGCCATCGATGATCCCTTCTCCTGCGGACGATCCTACGCGGCCGCCTCTCGTGACCACTCCTGTTCATCGTACCAGCCGACGGCTCCAAGGCTTGCCCCCCGAGGCCTTCGCTCTTGACGAAGAGACCCTAGCTGTGGCAACGACACCGCCCGCCCGTACCATGACTGTCCCTTCCACCCCTTCGTCCTGTCTCATCCTTCAGACCCCACGCACCCCTAAACCATTTCACGGTGAGCAGTTTGAAGACGCCGAGGACTGGCTAGCTCACTACGAAAGGGTCGCGACGTTTAACGGCTGGGACGACGCTGCGAAAATGCGGAACGTCTACTTCAGCCTTGAAGACGGTGCTCGGACATGGTTCGAGAACCGCAAGGCCACATTCTCTACGTGGCCGGCCTTCCAAAGCCAGCTCCTCGGTACGTACGCCAACAGTGACCGCCGAGAGAATGCCGAGCGTGCCCTAACCTCTCGAGTTCAGCGTCAGAACGAAGGGGTCGCAATGTACGTTGAAGACGTCATGCGCCTTTGCCATCGCGCCGACCCGTCCTTGAGTGAGGAGAAGAAGGTGCGGCACTTGATGCACGGCGTCAAAGAACAGCTTTTTTCCGGCCTCGTGCGGAACCCGCCCACCACCGCCGCGACGTTTCTGGCTGAAGCTGTGACCATGGAGAAACTGCTACAGCAGCGATGCAGCCAGTACGGTCGGCCGCTGAATTCCATCTCCACACAACCGCCGTCTGACCGAACCGACTACAATCCCGGGGAAGATATGAGCTCCCTTCGCGACCTCATTCGCACCGTGGTTCGCGAGGAGCTCCAGCAACTTCATGGATCATTTACTCCTGGTGCAGCTTCCCTGGCCAGCATCATCCGTGAGGAGGTCCAGAACGCACTCACGCCACCGACAAGTACAGTCGTTCCACCACCACCCCCGGGTCCCACCCAGCGGATGACTTATGCTGATGTCACACGCCGCCCAGCCCTGCTACCTACCTCTTCGCCTTACACGCAACCTCAGATCGCTGTGCACGCTGCGGAACCGCTGTCCCTTTCGGCAGATCGGCGCCAGGCGCCCCGGAAGACTGATCTCTGGCGCGCTCCAGATAACCGCCCTCTCTGCTACCACTGTGGCGAAGCAGGTCACCTCTACCGGCAGTGCCCTTATCGTCAGATGGGCCTGAGAGGATTTTCCCCCGACAGCCCTCGTCCACGGCCTGGTCAGCGGCCTCAGGACATCGCCGAGTACGTCACCCGCCAGCGTAGTCTGCCACATTCTCCTCGTCGCGAGTCGCGCTCGCCTTCGCCTCGTCGCTCTTCGCCTTCTGGGCCACGGTATACCGCTGGACGCTATGGTTCCTCGAGCCCTCATCGGGAAAACTAGCTCCGGCGACCTTTGGGGACGAGGCCGCCGCACACCGATTCGCCGTAAAGCTTCCACCGTCGCACCGCTCGATTCGCCCCGACGTCGAACGCCGAATTCCTGTCCAGTTTTCGCCGCACAGACCAGATCGCCCCGACGTCGTCCGCATCGCCGACCAGTTATCACCGCCGTGTCGCTTAAATTGTCCCGACGCCGACCACCCAACCGCCGTCCGGCTTCCGCCGCCACACCGCTCACTTCACTCCGAAGCGACGTCGACAGGCCCTGGTCTTGGCCGGGTCTCCCTGGACATCCCTATTATCGTCGACACGAAGGAGGCCAGCGCTTTAATTGATACGGGAGCCGATTATTCTATCCTTAGCGGGCGGCTTACAAGGACACTGAAAAAGGTGGTGACGCCATGGAACGGACCAGACATACGGACGGCAGGCGGACATGTGGTTGCACCACTGGGTATGTGTACAGCCCGGGTTACGGTGCGAGGCTGCACATTTGTTGCGACTTTTCTTGTTCTACGCGAATGCTCTCGTGATGTTATTCTTGGCATCGACTTCCTTCGTGAGCACGGTGCCACTATAAATCTACCGAACCGCTTGGTGACGTTTTCCGCCAAACTGGCCACTGAAAGGCATGAGTACCATGGGTCCCACTCCACGCTGCGAGTCGCCGATGATAGCCTCACAGTGCCACCACGTGCCAGCATCCTCGCCAGAGTTACTTGTGAGGAGCCACATCACGGCCTCCGGGTTGTTGAGCCTAATGTCTCCCTCTCACTCGCCTTGGGAGTTTCTGTGGCAAGAGGTCTTTGTTTCCTTCGTGGAAGAGAGACGGAGGTGCTTGTCACCAATTTCTCCAATGAACATCGACATCTGTTCCGTGGCACTGTCATCGCTTACGTCGACCATCTGCACGAAGTCGCCGAATGTTTTGCTTCAGAGGAAGCTACGCCTAGCACTGAACCGGATGATGCCGTACACGCTGTCGACATCAATTCTAGCCTTTCCTCCGTTGAAAAGAGGCAACTCCAAGATCTATTGCTGGAGTTTCGTGTGTGCTTCACGTCTTCATCTAAAGTGCAGCAAACGTCGGTCATTAAACACCGGATTATCACGCATGAAGGCACTCGACCCATCCATCAGCAGCCCTATCGTGTGTCTCCTCGGGAGAGAGACGCTATCCAACAGCAAGTCAAGGAGATGCTCGCCGATGGCGTCATTCAACCTTCAAGCAGCCCATGGTCGTCGCCTGTAGTCCTCGTTAAAAAGAAAGACGGAACACTTCGTTTCTGCGTTGACTATCGGAAACTTAACAGTATGACAAAGAAAGACGTCTATCCGTTGCCACAGATTGACGACTCTCTCGACCGACTTCGCCGAGCCAAGTACTTCTCCTCCATTGACCTCAGGAGTGGTTATTGGCAAATTGAAGTTGATGAGAGTGACCATGAAAAAAAACTGCCTTCGTAACACCAGATGGGCTCTATGAATTCCGCGTCCTCCCATTCGGGCTCTGCTGTGCTCCTGCCACCTTCCAGCGGATGATGGACACTGTGCTCACAGGTCTTAAGTGGCAGACATGCCTTGTTTATCTCGACGACGTGATAATTTTTTCACCGACGTTCACAGAACACCTGCGCCGCCTGAGAACTGTTCTCGAAGCTGTCCGGTCTGCCAACCTTTCTCTCAAGCCTCAAAAGTGCCACTTCGGGTTCACCGAATTTAAGTTTCTTGGGCACATCGTGAGTGCTGATGGCATCCGAGCTGACTCTGAGAAACTTGCTGCCGTTGCTGCCTTTCCCGTCCCCGCCCACAAAAAAGCAGTCCGACGGTTTTTGGGGCTGTGCTCCTATTATCGTCGCTTTATCAAACACTTTGCACAGATGGCCAGCCCTCTGACTCTCCAAACTCGAGATGACGCATCATTTTCCTGGGGCGCCGAGCAGCAGATGGCTTTCGACGAGTTACGACGCCGGCTCCAGTCACCCCCGATCCTGGCACATTTCGACGATGATGCCGACACAGAGTTACACACGGATGCGAGCAACGTCGGCCTTGGTGCCGTTCTAGTTCAGCACCAAGACGGGTTCGAGAAAGTAATTGCCTGCGCCAGCCGTGCACTTTCCCGTGCTGAGTCTAACTATTCCACCACTGAAAAAGAATGTTTGGCGGTAGTATGGGCCGCTGCCAAGTTCCGCCCGTACCTTTATGGCCGACCGTTTCGTGTCATCACTGACCATCACTCCTTGTGTTGGCTGAAAAACTTAAAGGAACCTTGTGGCCGCTTAGCACGTTGGGCATTGCGCCTGCAGGAGTTCGATTTCGATGTTATTTATAAGTCTGGCCGGAAGCACACCGATGCTGATAGCCTGTCCCGCGCGCCCGTCGGCCCTCCTTCGTCAGATGCCACCGACGACGATAGCTTCCTCGGAGCAGTCACTACGTCCGATCTCGCCTCCAAACAGCGTGCCGACGACGAGCTGCGACTGATTATTGACCATCTTGAAGGTGGGCATCCTACAATACCCCGGTATCTTGCTCGGCGGTTGTCGTCGTATTGCCTCCGCAATGGGGTGCTTTATAAGAGGAATTCTACGTCGAGTGCGAAAACATACCTGCTAGTCATACCGGCAGATCTAAGGCACGAAATCCTCCTGGCCTGCCACGACGAACGAACTTCAGGGCATCTTGGCTTTACACGCACCCTAAACCGAGTCCGGCAGAACTATTACTGGCCACATCTTTCTCCGAGCGTTAGACGTTACGTACAGACTTGTCGACAATGCCAGCGGCGAAAAAAACCCACGCTCAAGCCATCCGGTATGCTACAATCTATTGAACCACCCCTCACACCCTTCGAGCAAGTGGGCATGGACCTTTTAGGCCCATTTCCTTTATCCTCGAACGGACACAAGTGGATCGTAGTCGCCACAGACTACTTAACACGCTACGCCGAAACGAAGGCCCTTGCCCGAGGCACTGCCGGCGAAGTTGCTCGATTCTTTATGAACGACATTGTGCTCAGACACGGTGCACCGTCGACCGTCATTACTGACCGAGGAAAGGCGTTTACAGCTCGGCTACTGCGGGACACCTTAACTCTCAGCCATACCGAGCATCGCACAACAACAGCGTATAACCCTCAGACAAATGAATTAACGGAACGACTAAACAAAACATTGGCGGACATGATCTCAATGTACATCGACGTCGAACATAAAATGTGGGACGAGATCCTGCCGTATGTCACCTTCGCCTACAATACGGCGCCGCAGGAAACCACGAAGTTTACGCCGTTCCGTCTCGTATATGGCAGAGAGGCCCGCACGATGTTGGACGCGATGCTCCCGCGCGGGGAAGAAGCGGTCGAACCCGATGCCGCCCATTTCGCAGGACAGGCCGAGCAAGCCCGTCAGCTGGCCCGCCTGCACATCAAGGAGCAGCATGCCACCGACGCTCGCCACTATAACCTCCGGCACAGGGAAGTCCACTACGAACCAAGGGACCAAGTGTGGGTGTGGACCCCCGTGCGCCACAAAGGCTTGAGCGAGAAACTACTCCACCGCTATTTCGGACCCTATAAAGTCCTGCGCCGCTTAAACAACGTTAATTACGAAGTCATTCCAGATGGAACTGTGACCGTCAGTGTTCGACGCCAGCGGCCTGAAATTGTGCATGTGGTGCGCTTAAAGCCATACTTTTCGCGCTACTGAGCTCTTCCTGCAAGTGAAACCTTGCGTTATTGTACAGTTCACCTCATTTTTTTTTCTTTCTTCCTCTCACCTTGTCATCGGGACGATGTTTTCTTTCACGGGGGGGAATAATGCCACGTGCCTAGCGCCGCGCGACAGCCTTGTTTGGTGCCGACGACGACGAAGCGGTTGTTGTAGGCACGAGCGGCGCGCTGGTGCTTGTCTCTGTGACTCTGTGATCGGAACGGCAAGCCGACCTTATTCTCTGGTTCTCGGCAACGTGTACCTTCCCTGTGACTTCAGTCGTGACAATATATATATAGTAGTTGCGAAAACATGAGGTACTTGACTGCTTAAAATAATATACATCGAAGTATACGCTTCATTTAAGGAAACATTTTTATTTGACTCGACGTTTCGATCGGAGGACCGATCTTTTTCAAGAGTGGCCATACAGTGCATGGGCGCGTGTTCTTATAGCATGGGACTTGACACAGAAGGCATAAAAAGAAAAGAAATAAAGAAAAGTAAAGAAAAGAAAAAAGGGGGGGGGGCGGCCGGGACAACGGAACACAACAGACACCGATGGCATATTAGGGAAGCAAAGGGGGCGCGTCGCGTACCCGTGAACTCACTGCACACACACACACACACACACACACACACACACACACACACACACACACACGCACACACACACACACACACACACACACACACACATACACACACACACACACACACACACACACACACACACACACACACACACGAGGCGAAAGAGGGAGACCGGGCTGGGTGCGCACGCGGCTACTGCAACAAGAAAAAAGAAAAAAAGAAAAAGAGAGAGAGAGAAGCAAAGGCAGAGAAAAAGGGGAAAGCAAAGAAGAAACGTGGTGGGGCTTAACAAAATAAGGGATGCGTCCGCCAATTGTGGGTTTCGGTATGCCTCTGTCCGCGTATGTGCGGCCCCGAGCGGCTGCGAAAGATGGCCCGGACGAGGCGGAACAGGTTGAGACCGCCCAAAGTGGCTCCACATGGTGACACGCGAGCCGCTAAAACCAGATGAGCTTCCCATAGGAGGACCAGATGGAAAGGCTTGTTGACAGAAATGCAAAAAAAACAAGAAATATAGCACAGAGAAATTTCAAAAACTAAAAAAAATATATAATGACAAAAAAGAAGAAAGAGAAGGGGACATATGGCCCTCGCGGGACCGAAGAATGAGTTGAACGGCAGATGGAAACAAGCCGAAACTGACATTCAACCGGGGTATGACCTCAGACGACTGAGTCGTCTGAGGTCATACCACGTTTCTTCTTTGCTCTTCCCTTTTTCTCTGCTTTTGCTTCTCTCTCTCTCTCTTTTTCTTTTTTTCTTTTTTCTTGTCGCAGAAGCCGCGTGCGCACCCAGCCCGGCCTCCCTCTTTCGCCTCGTGTGTGCGTGCGTGCGTGCGTGTGTGTGCGTGTGTGTGTGTGTGTGTGTGTGTGTGTGTGTGTGTGTGTGTGTGTGTGTGTGTGTGTGTGTGTGTGTGTGTGTGTGTGTGTGTGTGTGTGTGTGTGTGTGTGTGTGTGTGTGTGTGTGTGTGTGTGTGTGTGTGTGTGTGTGTGTGTGTGTGTGTGTGTGTGTGTGTGTGTGTGTGTGTGTGTGTGTGTGTGTGTGTGTGTGTGTGTGCAGCGAGTTCACTGGTACGCGACGCGGCGCCTTTGCTTCCCTAATATGCCATAGGTGTCAGTTGTGTTCCGTTCTCCCGGCCGCCCCCTCCCTTTCTTTCTTTTCTTTACTTTTCTTTATTTCTTTTCTTTTTAAGCCTTCTGTGTGTCAAGTCCCATGCTATAAGAACACGCGCCCATGCACTGTAGGGTCACTCTTGAAAAAGATCGGTCCTCCGATCGAAACGTCGAGTCAAATAAAAATGTTTCCTTAAGTGAAGCGTATACTTCGACGAATACATATATATATATATATATATATATATATATATATATATATATATATATATATATATATATATATATATATATATATATATATATATATATAGCGGAACGAAAGTATACATGTATAGCGGTCCCGTAACGGCACAGTTCTTCTACCCGTTTAGGATATTTTTGGTGAGGGGGGGAAAGAGGAGAGGGCACAACCAATTTTAATGGCCGCCATCTTCGATTCGAGAAACCTTAACTATGGCGCCATTTTGTCCCCTGACGTCATACTGACATAGTTCCACCTCTGCCCACCATATTGGACTTTGATGTCATCATTGTTACGCGGGAGGTGATTGTTTCAACAATGCTATTGTAGACAGCGCTACAAGTCTCAACGCGAGATGCGCTGTTTTCTAGGTGCAGCCACAGATGCCGCTTTGATCTCAGGGTGGTTGGAGGCTCACGAAATCTCGAAACGCGATGAGTAGTTGCTGACAAAGATGGCGCTGTGATCAAGATGGTAGCAGACCCCACGAAAGCTCAAACGTGATAAGACATAACACTCTTAAAATAGCGAGAATGACACTCTTAGACCCTCAGACCAACTGGACGCTTTATAAAGATAAATTCATAATGTTCGGCAAGAGAGTGAATGAGTGTGGGAGGATGTTTTTTCATCGCTCTTGTAACGTTGCTGCTCAAGACGGCTTCACGTTGTTCTTGCTAGGAGCATGGGAAGCAAAAAAAGCCTGCCATTCTCATGCCCAGGCAACAGTGTGCGAGATGCTTAAGCCTCTGCTGCGGATAAGAGGAAATGCTGTTTTTTTTTTCTTCACGGGTTTAGTTATATATTGAAGGCGCTTGCCATTGGACTAGTGCTTCGTTAGAAAGTGACGAGCAGCCGTCGCTGTGCCTCAGTGGTTGTGGGGCTCGGCTGCTGAACCGAAAGGCCTATTTAATCTCGGCCTCGGCGGTCGCATTTCAATTGAGTCGAAATGCTAGAGCCCCGTGTTGTGTGCGATGAGCTATAAATTATCCACAGCCCTCCCATACGGCGGGCCTCACTCTATTTTGGACACTAAACGCGATAAAATGAAACGAAAGTGACGAAGGCGTCGTAGCCAGCAAATGATTCAAGCGACCCCCCACGGTTCACGAAATTTGCCTTGGGTTTCTTTCTTTGCGTATGGTTTTGCGAAGTTTTGCGCCTTTTTTAAGTTCTATTCTCGACAAAAATAACCCATTAGGTATCACGCAACTCAAATTTCTTACCCAGGCTTGACATAATACACCCGTTTTTGTGCGTGAATGCAATTTTTGTGATTTAATGCTCAGCACATTAACAATGCCAGATGCCCCATCATATCTCGAGGACCAGGCGTTTACCCTACGCTAAGGCACATGTAGCCTGCACCTATTACATTTGTAGGGCGCGCCAAAACGTTCAGTGCTGCGAGACAGCCGAGCGTTTCTCATAGCATAAGATGTGATCCCGCTATTGCTGCTGCAAAACCGGCGCTTGGCGTCACTTGATAATTAAGTAGATGGGCTGACAGATAGTGTGCTCACCCAGTTTGATCTTTCTTTATCTATGCGCAAAGCTTCAAAAATATCTCATTCTGATTGCGTTTTCATCGTGGCTTGTACGCGCGTTTCCTAAAGTATAGGTGAGGATATAGCGTCAGGGTCATAAGCGTATCGTTTGATAAAACATCGTTTGAAGTGATCAGCGAGATTCCCCCCGGCTGACATAGATCTCGATGCCAAGCTTTGAAATTATAACCGGGTGAAATAATTAACCGTCTTCAATGTGCATTTTATCGGCTCTTTTTTCATTTCCACAATTGACTTACACATTAGCGTTGTGTATTCTGCGTGTGCTTTTTTATTATTGTGCTATTTACCGTGGAAGAGGCAATGGCTCTGACATTTCTTTAGTCAAATATTAACCAAGTTTTGGGATAGTGTAACGAATAGCACAATGAAATTATGCTAATGACTGTAAGTACATGCACGGTTCGCGTCGTATATTGGCGTTACAGCTGTTTGCGAAATTAACAGTGCTTCAATGAAAACTGCACCGTCATACATAAATACCTATGTGTGTATGTTTGCTTATTATTAATTTAGTAACCTCTTCCTGGAAATCTCAAATTCATCTTAATGATAGCGGTATAAGGTAGGTAGGTAGGAAGAACTTTATTGAAAATGCCGGCAACCGACGGTTTGACGCGTCGTGACGTTCGTCGACCCATAGTTCTACATGTATGACTACTTCAATAAAACTGGCTATGCAGCATATCTCAGGAGTACTTGCATTCAAAATCCAGGATCTGGACTCCAATATTTATCAAATCGTACGTCGCATTTCATACCTTCCAATTATGTCCATCAACTAAATATTATAACTCTTTAATACAAACCAGCTATGATCAGCGTAATCAGTATATAAACTACTTTCTTCTTACCTCTCCCATTCACTCCGCAAACGTCAAATTAGCAGGATCTCTTATAAAAATTCTTACCTTAAGAGCACGCTACTCACAGCCCCTACTTATACTTTACCCAGCATCTATCATCACCACAAAGCAGTTTTCTTTCACATAATTTTTTTTTAGTATTCACTCATTCCCAGCAGCTCTGCCAGTTGCAAACTCCTTCTTCGGCAGACACGAGACACAAGCGGACTTCAGTGATTCTGGAACCGTCGTATCTAATCCCTTTTTATAAATTTCGACAAGCTTTCCCTGCATCATTTTTTATTGTGCTTTCAGGTATTTTCTGTCACAAATATCTGTTTTTCATTACAATGTTTGGTTTATGGCTTTACGCGCCATAAATATTTTTATATTTTTCACTGCAAGTTCACCTACATCGCATACAAATAACGCACCTTTGCGCTTCCTGGGAGCCATGAATGTAATGAAATAAATGAACAAATACTCGACTGAAGTACCAAAAAAAAACGATTTAAATAAAACAATGGCGGAAATCAACAAACCACTAATTGTTAGAGTTATTTTGGTAGTCGCTTTATGGTGATATGCCGATCATGTCGAGGAAACGCAACGACCCTTTGTGAGTACGCTTGACGATATCTGGGACATGAGATCGGGAGAAGGGTGAAGATGGAAGTCTAAGGGAAAGTGTTTATGATGAATGGCTGAATGGCACAGTATTTGTATCAATCTTTGTGGAAACCTGTACCAAGTTGCGAGGTAAAATTGACAATGATTCCATTTAACTGTCAAACTTGTCAATGGAAACCTCAAACCCCTGTGAGGAAAGACAGAAAGGAAGGAGAAAAAGAAGGAAGATGACAAGACGCACTGTGGTGGAGGGCTACACAATAATTTTCATTACCTGACATTCTCTACATATACTGACGTCACTCAGCACAACGACGTCCATTGCATGTTGCCTGCAAGGGAACCCGCCTTCGCGAGGCGATTTCAGCCGGCCTCCTAATGGCCGCCAGTCGATCGCCGGAGAAGGCAGAGGGTCGGATTTGCATTCCGCGTTCTCGTGGTGAGCACCTGAATGTCATTGATGACGCTGCCATCAAGGTAGCTAGCATGGACTGCACATGTTTCACGATGGCACAGAGCAAACCACGAATTGACCAGTGCAGAGCTTGGTATTTTGAAACGACATTCGTCGTGTCGAATGTATATATAAAGCGAAACACTCCAAAGCACTATAAATCACTGTTCAGTGCGCTTTAGCATAGTGTGGAGGTTTTGACCTTGCCCTGTGGCTGTGTGTAGCCTCCGCGTATTAGAGTTTATATAGCAGAGCATGGATCGTATCTCTCCGCCGTTCTTCTACAGGCTATGACAAGGAAAAGGAATCTTTACGCGGCATCATTTATGCTGTCGTCTTCCAAAAACAACGGGATTTCTGCGTAATAAAATTCTCTGATTGCTCGATAGAGTAGTCACGTCATCAGCACCGCGAAATTTGCATATCTGGGAAACAGGAATGTCCGGGTAACTTCCTTTGAATTATCCTACGGGATTAAAGCACTGCGACTCGGTCTTCCACCTGAATCCGCTAAATAATTCATTTCCTTGGGTGTGCTTACATTTAAAATGTTGGGGTCTTTTGAAATATTTGAGTTGGGGCCAACTGCAAAAGCTGTACCATTTATTTCTTTAAGAATGTGGTTAAGGAGGCCCCCAAATGTTTTTACACCTCTTCTTTGTAGCCGCTGGCCGTGGTTACAGGGAAATGGTAACTGATCTATGCACTGCAACGAATGCATGAGTGTTATTTGCTACACAATCATTCTTATGGTATTGTTCGGTAACAGTAAAATTTGGGCCAATTAAAGATAAGAGCCAAGAAATTCCTACCCCTTGAATCCTTGCAGGACAACCTTTATTTGTTTTTAAACAAAGGAACACCCACTTCTACAAATTACCTTATTATGCAACATTATTGCAATGAAACATGAAGAAATATAGAAATATATCAATATCTAGGAGATACTAATCACATTACAGTGTTCCTGTTGAGATTGCAAGGAACCAAGTTGCAGACAGTAAAGCAGCGCTCGACAGTGCGAGGTAGAGATGCAACCAAAAATTATAAACAAGCTGTTCTAGAATATCTATGGCTGATCTCGGATTGGAACATTGATGGCAGCTTTGTTTAACGTTTAAAGCTTGAGGGAATGGGGTTCATTTTTATTTCTGTTGTTATAATCAGACAGTATCTAATCCTTTTTAAAGGTACTCATTACTCCTTTATTTTCTTTTTGCAGTTGTAAAGTTTAGCGAGCAGAGATAGGTTGTTTTATGTTCAAACATTCAGTGTTCGAGGCTGCACACTTGTTTACAAGATTTTTGCGACGTCTGCTATATTTTTTGGACATCACCACTACAGACGTAAAGAAACATCACTGATGAGAGATATCACGCGACAGTGACAGTTAATTTTTGATGATGTTGACTGATCGATCGATGTTGGTGACCGACAGATCGATGGTGTTGATCTTGAAGTCTTCTGATGGTTCGGTGATCCGGCGACACGTTGCGGAACAGACTGGACAACTTCTTCGGGACACCAGCTCTTTATTGTACGGGCGCTCACAGGCGACCGGCCCTCCGATCTCCAATCTCTCCCCCTTCGCGCCAAAAACTCGCCCTTAAATCCCTTCGCCCAGCATTCTGGGGACCCTTTTTGCAACCAATAGGAAATGCGCTTCTCGGAGCCAATCAGGAGAATTTCGTTCAAACTGAAGGAGCCAATAGCACGCCGATGCTCACGTTGTTGTTGTCGCGCGGGCACCGCGCGAATTCCACGAAGACGTTGCGCATTTCCGCTTGGTTACAGCACAGAGACACAAAATCACTAAAAACGCCAGCGGAAGCTCAGGGAAACCGAACACCCAGTCCGAACCACGCACACTGCCCTGGTCGCGCTCCCCAATTCTGCTGGCTGCTCCTAGGCGTCCGGCCCGTCCCGCGGCCGGTTCGCCGTTGAAAGCAATAAATTTACACGCGACCCCCTCTCGAAACACCAGGGGTCCTCGCGTCGGCCGCGTCTTGCGGCCCGAGTGCGACTTTACCAGGACAGGCCTCCTCACTGCCGGTTAACCGTCGTTGCCGCCATCTACCGCGTTTGTCTCAAAACAAACCCATTTCGGCGGCGCCTGGATGGCGGCTTCTCGAGGAGCTCTGAAAAACATCCAACACACACAAAACCAAGGGGGCCAAGCCGCCGGCTTCGGGGTGCGCGCGCGATCGGTCCCTGAGCAACAGCTCGACAACTTAACTCCTCCTTACCGAGAAGGTTGTGCGTACACTCGCTGTACGCACAACACAAAGCGCGTTACAACAATGAAAAAGTGCGAAGGGACGTACGAACGAAAATATACGAAAAAGCACATCGATAATACACACAACTACCACCTCTAACAAAAGCAACTTAAGTCTTAACAATGGTCCCGATAGTTTTCGTACCCACATACACGCAAATTACAACACACACTTTCGAGGCATTCGTACAGTGCGATGAAGAAATATATCAGGGCATTGAATCGCGGTCCCAACTTAACACCGTTTAACTTGAAGCATACCAATGCAGCGAATTACACCGACATGTCACACCAAACGAGGAATAATGAATCAGAGTCAATCACGCGCACACACATCAAGGCAGGGCCTTGTCCTGCAAGCACTCAGTCCGCCATGTCGATCGCTACCACACATGAGTTAGCTCTTGCACTTGAGTACCATGCTGCAACAGGGGCACTCCTTTCTCTTTCTTTCAGCTTCCAATGTCGCTATCCAGCCTCGAAAGAGCATCTGAACTGGAGGACATAACTGTCCAGCCGCTTTCTCTCTCTAACCTTAGCTGGGCCCATCCATTTAGGTTGCGTCTTACTGTGCTGGCCTGTATCCAGGACTACTTCTCCATTGGTGAGCTCTCGTACGGACGCGGCATTTTCGCTGTCCTCGTGAAGCGCGCTTTCACTCTCTGCCCTTATCGTTCTATCAGCCAACTCAAAAGCGTCCTTCTGTACTGTGCTCAGCCCCTCGAAAACATCGGGGGTGAGTAACGCGTCTACTCCCTCAGCCAGCTCATCAGTAACGGCACAGAGTTTGAAAGTCACCTCACCAGGCTTATTTAATTAACTCCCTTGAATCAGTCCAAAATCGTGCTGCGCGTTTCATCTCCAGAAACTATGACCGTCACTCAAGCGTCACAAACATTAAATTATCGCTCTCTCTTTGTACCTTGCAATCACGAAGATTAATTGCCCTAACCTGCTTATTTCACAAGATAGTCTATAGCACTAATCTTTCGACTCTCCCTCTTGCCCAACCTCACCGCACCTCGCGCCGTTTAAACAACCATCTCAGCTTCAAACGCCTTTCAGGTAAAACCGTTGCATTCAATTCATCCGCTTTGCCGCAGGCTGTTGTTCACTGGAATGGTCTTCCGGAACACATCGTCAATATTCGTGATCCAGCTTCTTTTAGGACCGAAATAACAGCCATTTTTTCTAATTACTGACGCGTCAATAACTATTGTATAATGATGTTCTTACTGTTGAATGAGTACTAACAGTCAATCAGCATTATATAATCGTGTCATTCATGCTCCTGTTATTACCCCTATTTATGTAATCCCCCCCTCACACAATACTCCATGCTTGGAGCCTGTGAGGCAACGTGAATAAATAAAGTTTGCGGGTTCGAGCTGCCGTCTCTCGTGACCAAACTCAGGGGAACATACATGAGATCAGCCGGGACCGTGTGGCCGAACGCGCCGCGCAGTCGCACCTTTCCCGCGCCTTGCGCTTTGACGTTATCGGAGACAACCTCCTTCCTCAATACCGTTATGTCTGCACCTGAGTCCTGGCAAGCCTTGAACGAGCGCACACCAGACATCAGCTCCACCCAAGTCAGTCTGGAGTCCTGCGCTGGCTCACTTGTCCCGATCTCTGTCTCCGCCTCCAGCACCACACATGGCCCTCGCTGTCAATATCGACGACAGCTGGGGCTCTCCGCCTGACTCCTGACCTGCCGCTCCTTTTGATGTAGTCTGCGGACAGTTCCGCTGCATATGACCGAAGTCCCCGCAGCCAAAGCATTTCACTGCAGGTCGGGGTTCGTTTTTTTTGCTCGCCGCCCCATGTCTGGCAGCCTGCCTCTCGTGGCTGGCCATAAACTTCATTCGGCGCGTCCATCGTTCTCGGGCAGTGCACGACTCTGCTCTCCTCAAACTTTTCCGCAAGCTGAGCAATCTTCGTGGGCTTAAACCACTCTCCTGTTTCGTGTTGCAAAACATATGCGCGCAGCTCGTCTGACATCATCTGTTTGGCACGGTCCGCGACCAACAGCTGGCTCAAATCCTCTAGCGTCGCGACATTTCGGCTACGCAGGTAATAATCCAACAAAATTTCCAGCTTAGTCACGAACTGACCCCAGCTTTCCTTGCCCTTACGGTATGCATAGAGCCTGCGCTTGTACTCTTCGGGGGTTAGTTTCAGCTCGGTGAGCACCAGCTCTCTGATCTCTGTATAAGAGAGCACCCGATCGTCCGACTTGTTGGCGACCAGAGTGCGGCTCTTCTCATTTAGGAAAGGAAGTATGACCTGGCCAGAAATGCTATCAGGGATTGAACAGCTCCGGAGCATACTTTCCGCTGTCTTAAACCATGCAGGCACAAGTTCATCAGATTCGGGCATCGGTGCGAGGACTGCCCTCAGATCATCCGCGTACTGCCCTAATTTTGTCCTACCGCCTCGACCTGCACCCTCGATGGTTCTAGCTTCCATTTCGAGTCGCTTCAACTCGACCTCCAGTCTCAGCTTCTCTATCTCCAGCTCTCGTTCCCTGACTCGCATGGCAGCGTCACTGCTGCCCGTGGCTGCTCTGCCCTGCCCCTCCTCTGGAGAGCGCTGCTCTTCCGAGTTAGATACGTTCTGTGGGCTTCCAGCCCCTGATTCCAATCCCCCAGATTCATCTGCCCGTTGAGATTGCGACCGTGTGGTGACCGACATGATTGACCCGTAGCAAGCAGGAAGAGGGCCCACCTGAATTTCTCCGTCGCTGTCGTCCCGCGTCGACCCTGAAGAATGGTGCCCCGCTTGGACCGCACAGGGCGCCGGTACGAACCGGCTCAGGAGTCACCTTGCGCTGTCACCTGGAGGTGTTCTTATAGATGCGTCTCTTACTGTCTCGGACACCTGCACCGAAGGGGTGTTGTCTCGCCGCAGCCGCAGACGCCGCCTCGTCCTTTCCAACGGCTGCAGCACTCTCTTGCTCGGAGACCTCTCGTTGCCTCCTCGTTGCTTCGCAGGTTTGCAGCAGTCTTCGTCCAAGACTCTCCTCAACTGCCGTCCCGTCTTCGACTCCAACAGCTCCAGAGGCTTCGCACCAGGATGTCGCCTCTCTTCGCTCCCAACAGCCTCCGAGGCCCGTCACCAGGAGCTCGCCTGCTTCCTCCGCAATGGCGCCCACTTCTCGCGATGCTCAGCCGCAGCGCCGGGGCCTCTCACCAGGGTGTCGCCCTCCGCTGGTGTCCCATAGTGCCCGTGTCCGTGTCAGCTCCGCAGAAAGCCGCCGGAATCATCCTGTCGACTGCGCCAGTTAATGTTTGATGATGTTGACTGATCGATCGATGTTGGTGACCGACAGATCGATGGTGTTGATCTTGAAGTCTTCTGATGGTTCGGTGATCCGGCGACACGTTGCGGAACAGACTGGACAACTTCTTCGGGACACCAGCTCTTTATTGTACGGGCGCTCACAGGCGACCGGCCCTCCGATCTCCAATCTCTCCCCCTTCGCGCCAAAAACTCGCCCTTAAATCCCTTCGCCCAGCATTCTGGGGACCCTTTTTGCAACCAATAGGAAATGCGCTTCTCGGAGCCAATCAGGAGAATTTCGTTCAAACTGAAGGAGCCAATAGCACGCCGATGCTCACGTTGTTGTTGTCGCGCGGGCACCGCGCGAATTCCACGAAGACGTTGCGCATTTCCGCTTGGTTACAGCACAGAGACACAAAATCACTAAAAACACCAGCGGAAGCTCAGGGAAACCGAACAACCAGTCCGAACCACGCACACTGCCCTGGTCGCGCTCCCCAATTCTGCTGGCTGCTCCTAGGCGTCCGGCCCGTCCCGCGGCCGGTTCGCCGTTGAAAGCAATAAATTTACACGCGACCCCCTCTTGAAACCCCAGGGGTCCTCGCGTCGGCCGCGTCTTGCGGCCCGAGTGCGACTTTACCAGGACAGGCCTCCTCACTGCCGGTTAACCGTCGTTGCCGCCATCTGCCGCGTTTGTCTCAAAACAAACCCATTTCGGCGGCGCCTGGATGGCGGCTTCTCGAGGAGCTCTGAAAAACATCCAACACACACAAAACCAAGGGGGCCAAGCCGCCGGCTTCGGGGTGCGCGCGCGATCGGTCCCTGAGCAACAGCTCGACAACTTAACTGTGACCGATGACTAACTCGCCGTGAAATACAGTGAAATGCGCACGTACATTGCACTGTATGACGCTAGCTCTACACTGCTGTTCTTTATGCTCACTTCTCAGTGTCTGTTGCAATCACTTCTGTTCACGAGCCCATTCTGTGCGCGTGCCATCCAGGTTGAGATACCAAGCGTTCCATGGCATCCCCAGAATATACTGAAGTCACTCACTGCTTGCAACGAGAGCCCGAAAGCGAGAGGTGGAGGGAATGGGGATATCATCTGTATACCCACAGCTCTCAGATTACGTGATAAGCTTCGAGTTATCCTCTAACATATGTTCTACGATGTTCGGAAGAGCCTTAACACAGGACGGAACGAGAACATAACACAGGCGCTGTTTTGTACACAGTGAAGGATTGCGGAGAGCGTGAAGAACGATAGAAGCGAAATTGCCCGATGTAGAATAAATGACACTCAGAAGAGTGGAGAGTTGGGCTTGCTTGCTTACGATCATGTTGTTAGCGTCCTGTGTTAGCGCTGTTCCCAACATGATCGTAAACCAACAAATTCATCTCTCCACTCTTCTCAGCTACCGCTGTGTCCTACGGGCTGTCCTGGTCAACTTCTTGCACAGCTGGTTGTTACCGTGCTTTTAAAAGCCCGCTGCATACTGAAGACATCTGCGCACTATCACCTTCTAGGGCTTGACACATGCTGTATTTTTAATTATTGGGTTTATCTGGTGGAGTGTTTGACGCCTACGTAGGTATTGCTGTGCACCGCCACGAGACTCTGAACGTGTCTGTGTGCAATTGCGCTTGCCGGTGTCACAAGGGCTGGTGTTTTTAGGTATTTGCTGCCCTGTTCCACACCTACTTGAATTACGCCACGGTCCTCAGCTTGCCAAATCTTCCTGTTTAGCGAAATGCAACCAGCCTTCACCAGCGCATCGCGCCATAGCAGCGGCATTGGAGGTGAAGTTATTGCACGTCTACCCATTCCGCTCACTGCCTCCGGATTACAATTTTTTTTTTTGCGCTGTCACCTTCGTAGACTTAACAAGACCCGGCTTTCAAGGCGCCATCGGTCTACTGCTGCAAGTATTTTCCCGCTGCTCTCCCCTCCCGCTCCGACATTTTCCCTCACGCTCGAGTAAAGGAGCCTTTATCGAAGCACCGCCTCATCGGAGAGAGAGATATGCTCGAGCTATTGCACACGTGGATATCCTGGCAGTTTTCACGGCCGCCATATTATAGAAACGCGTATGAGGAGTTGCGTCAGTGAAGGTGACAAACGCAAGTTTTAAAGGAATTTGTGCAGCTGTCTTCGCCTGCCCGATTCCGACTGACCCCCTGCCTCCACTGGACTGCGAACGAGATTGCACAATATTGTTTTCCCCGACGTGACGAGCGCCGGTCTTTCAGCTGTTTGCTGCACCGTTCCACACCTGCTCAGAGCACGCCGCTGTTTTCTGCTTGCAAAACTCTCCTGCTTAACGAAATACAACCAGCCCTCATAGACGCATCACCTCATAGCAGCGCCTGTGGTGGCCAACGTCTCGTGAATCACACTGTCGCTCGGGTCTTCACAGGTTAGTTGTTACGTTTCAGCGTATTTTCAACTGATATTTCAGTCAGAACTGCTGTTTGCTGTGCTCTGTTTAGGCTCTAAGCTGTTTTATTTACCCTGATTGGCACTTATGTGCTTGTTGTGTTCTTCGCAATGTCTTGAAATATCCAGGTCGCGAAGAGAATTGGAAAATGTAAATCCAATCTGGATCAATGAAAACTTAATGTTTCGACAGAATTGCCAGTTTGGATGAGTTTTATAACTTGCAATAAACTGTGACGCGTCTGCATGCTACAATTTTTAAGTCGAAACCTAACGCTTCGAAGCCGGCTGGCCTCCTTATTCACGGGATGACCTGTGAGGAAGGAGCCCAGCCGGCTTCGAGCCTTCGGCTTCAAATTAAAAAGTTTTGGTTGGATAAATTTCATAGTTCATTATAAGCTGGAGCAATGGTTACCTGTTTTCTAAACAGGATTATTGCTACCGTAATTATGGAGCTGCGAGAGGCCGGTATAGAGGTCAGTGATCGATTTGAAATCGAAAAATTCAATCTAGGGCAATTCTTTTTTTGTCTAAGGGTGTAAGTGTTTAGCTGTCGGGCTCGCATTGGGCAGCTTTTAATTGGCACTGAGTTCAGGGAAACGACACACTGCGGGAAGAGGTGACTGGTGCGTCGTGCGTCAGCGGAGCTACCTCTCCTAGCTGGGCTGCCCTCGCGCGCGTACACACGTATACACGCACCCGAAGTGCCGCCTTCGTCCGTGCTCTGGGACGACGCGCCCGCGCGCTCGACACGAGGGATGAGCGACATTTTTAGTCCACGCTGTTATGCTCTGCTCCGCAGTACGTCACCACATACCGTATCTGCTGCCAATTAAATTGCGACCTTTTGCAATCGAAGACCACGACAGTACGCAACAAATAAAAATGAATAAGGTAAGGTTTTTCATGAACAACGTGCGTGCGTAGACGTTCTCCGTGCATGTAAAAATGCGAAAGATAGACCAGCCATTGATTTCATATCACCCGAAGCGGTTATTGCTTACAGCGCCGTGACCGAGTTCATTCGGCCTGACCTTCATCGCTGCATCCAGAGACAACGAGGTCGGCAAAAGGAAAGAAAATGGCACCGTCATTTCGTACAGCCGAGTGAAACCCTTGAAAAAATTCACGCGGCAGGCAAAAAGAGCGAGAACAGCAGCGTCACGCTCGCCCGACACACGCGCGCAGCGACAGTGGGTGTCGACAAAAGAGGCGTCTCGAGCCGCACCTACGGAACGCAGCGCAGACGTCAGCAGCTTATCGCAGGCGCTGGTAGACGTTTCGGGCTGCAGCACACGCCACGAGATCCCATGCTGGCGTTAAATTTCCGGCCCATACTGCATCATGAATGTTCGGGCATGCTCGAGCCCTGAAATGAATATTTAAATATGAAGGAAATTTAAAGCTAAATGTTACTCCGCCCAGTCTTGACCTCCCCCCCCCCCTTTTCCTTCTGCCTTAAGTTCTCCATGATTTGTTACAGTGTGTATATGAATGACTCCATTTTCTTTTTCTAGAGGCCCGTGCACTGTGCGATGTCAGTGCACGTTAAAGAACCCCAGGTGGTCGAAATTTCCGGAGCCCTTCACTACGACGTTCCTTATAGCCTGAGTCGCTTTGGGACGTTAGACCCCCACGAACTAAACTATTTTTTTTTTCTGAGCGGATGGCCTGCGGCTTACCTGTAAAGTGGGAGACACTAAAGGGTTCGCCTCGCTGTGACTGTGTGCTTTGTATCAGGGTTATGACGCTGTTCACATTTCTTATCTCAAACAAACAAAGACGAAGCCCAGTTTCTGACCAATGGTTGTGGATGTGCGTTTATTCCTGAGGAAACGAAATGAGCACACCAGCGGAATGGGAGAAAACCATGGTCAACAGTGAGCACATGGGCGGCGTAGTTTTACAATGGCCACTTTTCATGACCGTTCTGAGTCATGGTGTTTCTGTGAGACGTTGAGAGCGAGAAGGGGAGAGATAATAGGCCACGAAAGAATTTTGCAGTCATAGAGACGCTTTATGGCAGTGGTCGGTCGCTGCGAAAAATATGGGAAGCCTAATTAGACTGTACTATCTATAGGAAGGCCTGCTGTTATGCATTCGATTTCTTCATGGCGGAGCCGCCGCGGTGGCTGAGTGGTTATGGCACTCGACTGCTGGCCCGAAAGACGCTGGTTCGATTTTCGACGGAGGCGAAATTCTAGAGGACCGTGTACTGTGCGATGAAAGTGCACGTTAAAGAACCCCAGGTGGTCGAAATTTCCGGAGCCCTGCACTACTGCGTCCCTCATACCCTGAGTCGCTTTGGGACGTTAAACACCCATAAATACAAATACAAATTTTCATGGCGGAAGCGACAACAAGCACCAGTGTCGTGTTGTTACCTAAGCCGCAGAGAGAAGCAGGAGGGTAGCATTCGAGGGCTATCAGGTCATACGTGCCCTTCCATCACTTACACTTGGTCAAGAAAGGTAATACTCCTGCAGATACGGAACTGCTGAGCTGAAACGCTAACGGTTGCACGATTTATCGCACGTGACGTGCCCCGTTTGTGCTGTTTTTTGTCTTACAAAAAAAAGAAAGGAAACAAATTGCCTCAGTACGCCCCGTAATCAGAGGAGTGGGCACGTGGCTGACTCTGGTGCTGCGGGGACTGGTGGCTCGGGTCGCTATCCCCGACCTTTTTTTTTTTTGCCCTTGGGAAAGTCGGACGTTGCAACACGCGCAACGTGTAAACAGGGTCTCCTCCTCTCTCATATTTTCGCAAGGTGGAAATCTCGCAGTCTCCTTCTGAGCCAAGGTTGAGCACCGACGGGACATCTGGCTACCGCGCCTGCAGCCTAACCTCTCAACATGGCTTGGATAAACATTGGTATCTGCCTTACCCTGTCCGTACTGGCAACCGCGGTCCAACCGGCACACCGTCGCCGAGAACGAGCGGACAGTTTGAGGGTAAGTCTTGCCATGCCATAGGATGAGTGGTGTTGAAAATGGCTCACTCTGCAGTTGCTGATGTCACTGTGATTCAATCAGCTTTTTTTTGACGGTTCCCTGAAACGTGTGGCGCTCATAAATCTCGTTTTTTTTAATCTTCAAAAGAAATCAACATTGCGAATTTGGCAAAAACGATGTGTAGATAATCGTCTGATTAGATTTATCGCATCAGCCAAGTGCACAGCACTCTACAAAGAGGAACGGCTAACCTTTTCTTAAGCAGCTAAGGCACACGACTTTTCAGACTCAGGCACTGTTGCCTCCAATCCGCTTCTGTTCAAACTCGCATTTTCCTCCCATGCAGTGAACAAAAGCCTGCATTTTTTAAAGTCCGAACAGTGCTTCTTGCTCAAGCGTGTAGGATTCTATTCTAAAAGAGTACAGCTGTTACGAAATGACGCCACTTTTTCAAAGTGTAGCTCATGGCCTATAGCGCTCACTCATTTAAGAAGAAAGCACATGTTCTTCGAAGAAATAAGCTCAAATCTGTACCAGATGCATATACACACAGACGCGCGCGCGCACGAACACACAAACACACACACGCACACAGACACGCACGAACAAACCACACATACCACGCACACACGCACGTGCGCAACACACACACACACACACACACACACACACACACACACACACACACACACACACACACACACACACACACACACACACACACACACACACACACACACACACACACACACACACACACTCTAAAACGCGGTGTACGTATTGGTTGAATACTGATGATCTTCATGCCGGACAGCTTCGCTGACGTTCTTAGCCCATCGACTAAATGATGCATTGCTCCCTTTGCGATTCTGGAACATGGCAATGATGGATACCGAGCAGATAGTATATATATATATATATATATATATATATATATATATATATATATATATATATATATATATATATATATATATATATATATATATATATATATATATATATATATCCTAAACCGAGCACTCTCATACGAGACTGCCTACGGCAAACTTTTGCTGACGGGAGAAAGATGTTAGTAGGATTTTCCCCGGCTCTATGCAGCGCTCTAGTTTAAAAAAAATGCTTAAATTATTTAAGCAACCAGCTTGAAACGTAACTAACAATAGAGCATGTTGTATGGATAATAGGGTGTAAAAGTTATTTTTTGTGATCAGCTTTTTAACGTCACATATACACGCTCCTTCTAAATCGCCGCGTAAAACCAAAGAGAGAGCAGAAAAATATAACTAATCCTTGCGCTTCGCGGCGTCAATCGCCAAGCACATTTCTGTGCTTCTATGTACAGATTTTTTAATAGTATTGTAAAATACTTCATTTTTCAAATTTTCCACAAACTAAAAGGATATTGCTTACTTGTCACATTCTCTATTGTCCGCAAAAATTTTTGTTGTAGCTCTGAAAGACCTTCGAAGAAGAGCACATCAACTGGCTCAATCAGTGCATTTTGTTGTTATGAACACCCGAGCCAAATAGTACACTTCAATTTCCAGCAGAGAACAGACAATCAAGAGAAAAAGTTAGCGAGCCCTTTCGGGCGACTTTTTCATGCTCGCACCCGCCTCCATTCCTCGCACCTGCATATATACGTTCAGAAATGGCTATTGCTTAGATTCGTTCATACGTCAGGCTGCCGCCACCACGGCGGCCAATATGCGGCGTAGCTCCGGTGGATCAGGAGCTCTGCCCCATGCATTGGGGCCGGCGGATGAGCGCCGACCTTCCAAGAGATAAAAAGTGACGAGAGGAAAGGGAAAGGTACAAAGACACTGAAATTAAAACTCTGACTGCATATAACTGAGCTTCTACAACGCGCTTCAAAAACATTCTTGCTGGAGGTTATTCGTGAACCGGCGTTTTTCACCATCCAAGGCATACCGCAGCTTTATTAGAGCCCCCTTTCAGGGCCCATTTAACCACCAGCCATACCTGTATGCGTTCAAAACTTGTATTATGAGCAGGAGGGACGCTTGGCAGTTTTCACAATGGCATCTGAATCTCTACGAATCAATTTCATCTACTTCATATAGTATATACTCATTCAGTAAATAAACTTTTCAGCTGAAGCCTGAAAATTTAACTGGTTTGTGATAGTTGCTTCATATTAACATATTCTGAAGACGACGCAAAAGGAAGCAAGGCCGCTGACGCTGGTCCTGTCTGTCATCTGCCATCTGTGTCTTGGTTCTCCTTCGCGCCTTCTTCTGGCTACGTTGAAAACCACAAGGCTGCGCAGCAATTTCTTTCAGCAAACAGCGACGTACAAAATATAGTAATCTCGCGACATTTTCGCGCCAGCAATTCGGCAGCCTGGGATACTTTGGTGTGTGAGCAGAGTATAACTTATTTCATGCTTTAGGATCAAACATTCGAATATCCTAGCTAGCACAGGCCTAGAAAAGCCTCATTTGGAGTAAGGTTAGCGGTGTCAGCGTTGTTAGCGGTGATTGCTAGAAAAGTTACGCGTGCTCGTCAGGACGAATACGCCTGCAGTTTGTGCTAGCTGCCCAGCACAGTGAGTAATATTCTTCCGGGCTTCTTTCCAAAAAGCGATCTGCTGAAAAGAGGCTTTGCCGCTTCCTTGTCCCCTGTTCGTGAAACAGATGATCCCATGCAGTGCTATTTAAGCCTTTCGTCGAGCTCTTCAACTGTCAAGACGTGCACAGCCCAATCGCTTTCTTGCGCAAAATTAGTAAATCGATGGCAGCGCCGATCTCCAACTTCGCGCCCACCCTTCCCCTGACCACCAATTACATGGTAGTGCAGTAAGTAACGATTACAACCTGTCTTGATTGTCACACATCTTATACCTGCTCACCAACTCACCGTCTTTTCTTTCGACCCAGCACAGAGTCCTCTCCACGCACCCTTGAGCTGTTTTTGCTGCAAAAGGCCTTACATCCTTGAGATGTAAGATTCACAACTTGATGACCTTCTCGCCTTTAAAAGAAAAAAAATTATCTGAAAATAGCTTTCATGAAAAGCTCATACAAACGCCCCTGTATTGTCCACTGTGATGTGCATTGCAGTTCTTCGCCGCCTTTCCCCATGGCGTGGCCGCCTTCACGTCGAGTAACAACACCGCCTTCAAGTGCCTGACCGCTACAAGAACGCGTTTCGACCCCCGAGCTAAGACGGTTACTTACGTCTGGCACTTAAAGTCCATCAGCGGTCATCCCAGGTAAGCATTTCATGACGATGATCTGCGGCAGGCACCCATTTTGAACTCCGTATTAACAAACTAATATTTTGTTTCATTTAGGATTTAATTTTTATTTACTTAAGGACTGTAATTAAAACGAGGCTTTTACAGAAAAGGGAAAACTATAAAGTGAAAAAAAATTTGAGGGACACTTAAGCTCCGCCTTAAGGGTATGACGCGATAACTTTAATGGGTTAATGACCATATGTGCGGAATTGGTCATTCACTACTTTACATTCAAAGATCCTTGGGAGTACTGATATGGATCCTGGCACCGTAGTGTAGCGGTTGAGCGATGCGCTACTGCTCTGCTATGGCAGGTGCTGCCACCGGTGGGGATGGTGCAACCCAGAATGCTCTCCCCGAGCAACCTCTCTCCGCCAGTCCTTAGTTTAAATTTAACCGCCCTCTCCACGGTGGTTACTTTGCTCCCAATCCGATGGAGAGGTTGTGACTACGCCACTCACGTGACCTAGGTGGCCCGCCTGGCTAGGAAAGAGGAGCAGCGTTTGCTCCGGGCGCTTCGGCTGCTAGGCTTCAAACGGTCGCCAGCGCCGACACCATACAATATTAGTGCGAAAGCAGTTCAAGGGGGCAAATTCAACCAAGAATCTTGAGGCGTTCCTGATCTTGAGGACGTAGAAATAAAATAATTATTGTTTGTATTGGGTTTCGAATGGGCGGCGGGGTGCACAGATCAGCTTCGCTGGCCACTGCAAACACTCGCGCTGTCTATTGCGCATCGTCGTCGCTATGCCTTGTGACAAGGGCACGCTTTTCTACGGTGACGGCAAGCTCGGTTAAGGTAACCGCGGTTCTCACTAATTACTGTTACTGCAGTTCCCACCGCGGACCAAACCGTGGTTACGCCGCAAAGCTCGGTTATCGCGAACCGTGCCTGACGACCTCGGCTTTGGCGGCATTTGTGGACGGAAGGTGCCCGTCAGCGTCTGGGTGCGAAAAGCGTCCAATTTATCCCGCTTCAAAAAGACAAAATTTTTACACAAAACCACGTTTCGAGAGCAACACATTAAAGTAGGCAGTGCGTAGAGTGCCGTCCGACGGCGCTTTTGTGCATCCTTCGAGAACCGTCAGACGGCGCAGCAACAACGTAGTACATACTGCAGCACCGTCCCGTGGTGCTCAAGCTAGGCATTCTTGCACCGCATTGTCGAAAAGGGCCCGGTCCGTGCCGTATCGCTAAAGTAAGCGACAAGTTCGGAACGTTCGCGGCACCGGATACCGCGTGCCTGCCTCAGTGGTGCCGCCCGCGAGCACGGCGGACGAGGGCCGTCTGGCGGTGCGCTACCCCAAGGTCGTCGCTAGGCCTAATTTGTTTCGCATCGAAGCCACTGCACGCTGCTCTTCGGAATTGGCCGGCATTATCGTAAATGGTGTACCCATGGCACTGCCTTAATTACAACTCCATTGTCTCATATTAAGAGAAAGATAAATAATCCATTTCAGCGACACGCCTTTGCCACGGAGCTAGTGTGCAAGCCGGTCGGGTCAGCCGCGCTGCACCGGCAGCGACTGCTACGCGGCGGTAAACAGAAAGTAGCTTTTATCGCCATTATTACTGCTACCAGAAACTCGGTACAGGTTTGCGATCCTCAAGGAGGACTCATTTTTGACGCTGCTTCATTCCAGTGCTCATTATTTACGAGAACAAAGACGCTTAATCCGGTTTTCTGACGTTGGAGCCAGGGATCCGCCGTAGTGATGCTGCCTAAGCGCAGACGGCTTGGAGGAGACGCGGAAATGTATGTTCGGCGGTGAAGGCAGTGTTTCCACCGGACGGCGCCGTCGGACGGCAGTCAAGACGCTACGTTGTAAGATATTTGGAAATGTAGCTTCGCATTACCCGCCGCGGTGGCTCAGTGGTTAGGGCGCTCGGCTACTGATCCGGAGTTCCTGGGTTCGGACCCGACCGTGGCGGATGCGTTTTTATGGAGGAAAAACGCTAAGACGCCTGTGTGCTGTGCGATGTCAGTGCACGCTAAAGATCCCCAGGTGGTCGAAGTTATTCCGGAGCCCTCCACTACGGCACCTCTCTCTTCATTTCTTCTTTCACTCCCTCCTTTATCCCTTCCCTTACGGCGCGGTTCAGGTGTCCAACGATATATGAGACAGATACTGCGCCATTTCCTTTCCCACAAAACCAATTATAGCTTCGCTTTACCGATCACCGCGTCACTTCGTTCGTTGCACCCCATGGCCCGTTGGTTAGCGCAACCGAGAACGGTGTCGTGCCGTGTGCCAACTGTGAACCGTAATTCGCGACAACCACAGTTAACTTCGGCTATCGCGAATAAGCCTAGCCACGGTTAGACTGCTCTTGTGACTACGGTGTTCGTCAACTTCCATCTGCGGCACGAACAGAACGGGTCAGCTTAACCTCGATCAGACCTTAACCTGAGTCTAGTATCTTCGCGACGGCCCAGCAAAGCCAAACCATGAGCCAATCAGGCTAAACACAGGCTTTCGTTAGGAGGTGCTAACGCTCTGGCGTTAAAAATTTATACGAGGAATATAACTTAACCACTGCCTGTTGGACTAGATGGTATCGCATACCAAATTTAGAAAACGTAGATAAAGAAAACGGACGATATAACAGGAAAGAAAAGCACTTTGCGCTCTCCAGTTTTTTCGTCCCTTGTACTGTGCAGTGCTTTCGTAATTAAGAATGAAAGAAAAAATAGAGCAGCTGACCTTGTCTCCAATCAGTTTAGATCCCGATCCGCTTGCTTCTAATGTCCGATGGCCTACGCGACATTTCGAGCCGACATCCGCAGCTATTTTCGAATCGTGTGATTCAATCTGGGTCGAATTCTCGTGCTTCTCATGGCTGGTGAAATCTCGGATCCAGGCTTCGCAGTGTGGCAACAGCACTGATATTTAGCTTGAAAAATGCTCAGATCCGAACTAGAGCGCTGTCACCCATGAAGCGGAGGGAACATTAGGATGCGGTCCGCTTGTCTTCTGCGTTATCCTTCTTCCCGAGACTTTTCAGTTTCCTCCCAATATAAGGCTTCACTTCATTCTGAGATACCGGTAATGAAGGGTCAGCGCAGAAATTAGCGTGCCTCGAAGTGTGACGCACGTAAGGACCAAAGAAGTTTTGTATTCTACCAGCGAGACTTTTCAAGCTTCCGAATTTTGTGTGCACTCTCAAGGGACTTCGCAGAAATGATTTGGAGGGAGGGGGGGGGGGGGCGGTATCCGGCACTGAGAGAGAGCAGCATATACAGCGTGTTTCACCTATGACTTGACACGATTAAAAAAAGGCTTTTTCAGTTAGGCGAGCGCTTTTTTCGGCACAGCATTGTCAGTGGTAAAGTATATCAAAATACAGCTAAGGCGTGCTAACTGGCAATCTGGTTAACTTACATTGAACAGTTAACTTTTACTTTCTGATATTTTACTTTTCTAGGTCTGATACTTCCGAAAAGGTGAGAAGCCCAGAAAAGACTGCAGGCTCTCTAACTGCCTCGTTGACCACTGCGAACTTTATCTATCCAGAAGGCGATTAATGAGTGGATGAACGGAAAACAAAAAAAAATATCTGATTTTGAGGAAACGGTTGACTCCTTAACTGTCTACTTTCTCGATGGACACCTAAAACAAGCTGTTAGGAATGCGATAGTGGTGGTAGTCAAAATAGAAAAGAGATACACCGTATTTGAAGGCTCCCGAGAAAATCGGACATTACAAACTGCACCCGGGAGCAAAAGAGAAAGGGAAAGTTCCAAAATAGAAGGTACAGAAGTACGTATACCGACGCTGTGCCTATTGAACAGGCACATGTAAGATAGCCAGAGCAAGCTCTTAGCGGCACACCAAATACATCCAAAAGGTGCGTCGGGGTGCCAAGTGCGAAAGGCGAGGCAACGTCAGACCCGCCCGAGTTAGAGCAATCTGAAAAAAAGGAAATGAATTCTACCATTTATTTGTTTTAAAGGTTCAAAGAATGTGATTCTCACTGGGAAGCTCTGTGTGCCAAAATGAAGCAATATGTTACAACTGTTTTTCCGCTTCCAATGACCGCAGCTGCACGGACTTGAAATTGAATTTCACAAAGATGAAGACGTCAAATGAAAGCTATAGTCTCGACTGAAAGGCAGCGGCCGGAAATAAATTAGCACCGTTGATAGCAGCATATAACATGAGCCAAAAAGAAGAGGAAGATAAAGTCTAACAAAGTGGCATGTTGGGCTAGATTATCCCAAACAGCGCTGAATCGCACGGACAGAATAATGAGACACGTGTGCGTGTGTCACTCGTGTCTCATCCTTCTGCCCGTGTCTTCCAGCTTTGTTTTAGACAAAAAAGATAACTTCGCTTGTATCACGAACAAAGAAGTGTGTAAAGCTGTGTTCGCATCCTTGATCGCAATAGTAGTCAGCAACTATTTTTCGTCAGTTTTTTGGGTGCTGAAAGAACACCGATTCTCCTTCTACGTTAATAATATTTATTTTGTCAAATGCAGATTATTGTGCTGTTATGAGCTTTTTAGCGAATTTTGCTGAGTATGTTTTGCTTCATTTAAATATTCCTCTCAGAACTCATCGCCAACGCTTGATTGTTACCGTGATGTCTCTAATCCATGGCTTGGTTAGGGGAACTTTTAAAGAATTGAGCTCACTAAATGTTGTTTAATGTACGAACGCACGTTAAATTGATTTTCCTGACGCATATCGACCGCCATAGTCCTACATCTGGAACACAGCTCAGGACATGCGAACGCTTTCTTCCGGTGCATTGGGCGCTTGTCGACATGTAAGAACCAGCGAAATAGGTCAGTTTTGTGTAACTTCTGAAGCGCTCATTTTCTTGAAAGAAAACACAGCTGCCGCCCTTCAGAATATGCATTCCACGCATATTACGTTAATCAAGTACATCTTATGGGACATTTCACATTTCTTGATATAATATGGCCCGTCATTACAAGTGCGCCTGGCAAAACATTGCAGCAGGTGTTTCAAATAAGCCCTCATAAATTTTTAAGAACAGGTTGTTTGAGGTAAAGAGCCCCTTTTTTCGGCATAGTAATTCTGTTAAAGATTCCACGAAAATGACGCCCCCAAATTGTCTCCACAGCATAGAACCGGGATCCGCCCGACGTGTCAGAGAAAAAGACGCCTCGGCCCATCTCATGAAGTCTAGAGGCACCCATTATTCACTTTGACACGAGCGTAGTAAACGATTGCATCCTCAAGGCTGGAAACCAGCGATTCCGGGGAAGCGGCCCTCGCTTTTTTGAGCCTCTCAGGCCAGTGTTTATTTGATGCGCAGTGGCGAATGATTCCTGGTTCGTTATTTTAAAATCATTTGATCTACTGTATGTCACTAAAAAACTAGCAAATAAAAAATGTTGATGCACACCTGAAAAGAGAGGAATTTCGTTAACTAGTAAAGTATGCAACTAAATTTTAATGCTTTAGTTTTTAACGATCACTGAAAGGCGCCTGGCTGAAATAAGATATTTCTACTGGTCAGTAAGAACAACAACATCAATTTCCGCAATGTCACTGTCACTGAATAAATTTTGGGCATTCGTGGCGCAATTCGAGTATGCGGTGCGCGCAACACCGATGGCCATCAAATCGCGTCACTCAGTGGCGCACATGCCACGTGACTTGTTCTGCTCCGCCTGCGCCGCGGTGCTCACCTGGCTCACAGCTCCTCGCTGCTCCAGCCGTGGTGGCAGAGTAGGCGACATTCCATCTGATTGATTTATTGATTTCTTGATTGATTTATTCATTGATTGAAAGTTCTTTTATTGTTGCAATAATGTAGATGGCCCCTTACTCCCCGATCCCGGCACGCAGGCTCAGGAGACGGGGTGCTGCGGTCTCCGCGGCTAAAGACCTGAAAAGACAAATTGCGTCTTCGCGGCTTCGGCCTGGTTTGCGCATGTGCCACGTAGTGACGCGATTTGATGGGTATCGCTTCGTGCGCTCCCCAGGCGCGTGGTATTCGAATTGCGCGGTAAATATCCGAAATTTTCTCGCCATAGCGGTGAGGGTAATCATGTTTTCAAGATTTTAAAAACTTATGCACGAGCTATTACTAACTGCAAGCTACAAATATCTAACACAACCAGGCCCATACCCGTCATAATAAATATTTCACTATTAGAACATAGACAATCATGTTACTCGTTAACGTGATTTTCCTATTTTCTGGTGTCCGCCAATAATGGTATCACTGTGTCACAAAAAACGTTGTTTTACTCGAAAAACCTGTGTTAAAAAATTTGTGGCTGGCTTCTCTACAACAGCATGCTTAGAGGCTCGATAAGTTTTGTGACCTGGAAATGCTTCATAACTTAGCTATAATTAATTTTTTTTCTAGGAGGGACATCGTTTTTGACGTGTCGTTTGGAGGTGCCGCAGGCCAAGGCTCATTCTTCGTCAATCACGGTGATTGCTTCGTCTTTTCTCGCTGCCATTAATTACAGAGACCACCACCCGTTATCTTCCATGGGATCACGTTTGCTTTATAAACATTTTCTATACTGACGACCAGCACTGCTGGTTGAAATATACTGACATTCTACTACAAACGACAAAACTATGGAAAACACGGATATCATGCACATTATGTTCTGTGGATGCTTATGGAAAAAAAAAACTATTCATTTCGACCGCTTAGAACACGGCGTCGAGCGTACTCAATTTCTGTTGAAGGATATTGGTGAACTGCAATTCATGATGTTAGAGAACCTTCCATACGAGCTCGAGCCCATCCTTATTCTTCTAGTTATTTTCCTCATGATTCGGATCAGCTGTCGCTACCTGCCCAAAGTAGACGTATTCCCTTACTTCTCCAGAACCTGGCTATTAATTGTGAACTGTTGTTCCCTTGCGAGAGTGTTGAACACTACTTTTGTTAATTTCAACACCGGCCGTTCTGCTCTGCTTGTCATTGATCATGCCTCCCAGTACATCTCCTTAGTCGCTTAGCATAGCCACATTGTGCTCTTTTTTATTGAATAATAGATTGAGACAAGTGCGGCTGCACTTGCTCTCACTCCTTCGGTGAGGTGGGGCCGTTAACACACACAAAAGCTAAATGCCTCTTAGGCAGCGTGTTCTGTCTAGTCAGTCATTGTTACTTGAGTTTGATTAAATTACTCTATAAATTTGGCTGGGACCTCACATTACCACAGAAGATTTTACTGGCACTTGAGCGGTGTATTTATGAAAGAAAACAAATCAGTCAAGCCTGGACTGTTCAAAAATTCAGTGAGTTAAGCAACAGGATGAGCAATGGAAATCTAGACCAACGTAATGTAAGAACCGTGTTCTAACCCTAACACTTTCTACCTTACTACCCCTAACACGCCTGAATCGGCCTGAATGATGAGCAAGCCAGGCGGATGGCAAGAGCGCAGTATATAGAAAGAAAAGAATTGTTGCATTTCGTCGTCCTGGGACAACTCTTCCGCTCAGTGCTGTATATTTAAAAACATATTTGCAGATACAACTAGCACCTACACTGCGTTCTACGAGTACAGCGACTACGCGACCTGCGCGGTTACGAGGTCACCCTTGGAAGGCTGTGACCGTGAGTTTTTGTTCAGTATGCAGTGGAATTTTCCTATATACCTTGCCGGCAGTTCAAGGTTTGTGCTTCCTAGTTACATATCATGTGTCCAAATTGTGCCCATGTGAACTAACCGCCATTACCGCAGCTCCGTACGCAAGACATTTTTATGGTATCTTATCAATGTTATATCAACAAACCAGTTGATTACCAAGCTTTACTACTGTACAGCTAGCCTAAATGATGCCAGTAATATTACAAATTGATGGTGAGCTACTTGCCACCTGTGCTATCATTATCAAATGAAACGCGGACAAGACAATTGAAATACGGACAGCCAAATTAGGTCTTGCCTCGCGTAAGCTTAAATACTAGCGCAGGTTAAATTCTCTTGAAAGGCGTAAAGTGCTGCTTTTAGTAGAACCAATCAATCTCGCTTCTATTTCCTGTCCTAGATCTAAAAGTTCGTGTTTTTTGCGTTAGAATTTGAGTTGTGTTGTTCACGCTTGATTAGTCTTCGATAGTACATGAAGGAGGATGTCACAAAGGAATGGTGTTTGACTTTAGCATTCAACTATGCTGGAAAACGCATATTTGTAAGGTGGGATTTCTTTCCTAAATACTTCAGTCAGTTCTGGAAGCCTCAATACATGTATAATGAAATTTGAATTTGATTAAAAGTATAGAGCGCAGCGTAAATAGATAAGCACAAAGACGAGAGCAGACACACGAGCAGACACACGAATGAAGAAATTATGGCTGCTGTGTTTTTTATCGTATCTTATTCCCGAGACCTATAATCTCAAAGATCCAACTGTGATATGCGACGTAAGAAAGACGCCCTTGCACTCATGTCGAAGGGGCATGGTAACGGCTGGGCGCACGTAAAAAAAAATGTTCAAAGTAGAGTTTTGTTTTTAATGTGCGCTATGCGATCGTTTTTCGGTTACCAAAGGCCTCGTGCATACTGTGACAATATGTGAAAGCAGAGAACGTTATTTTAAACGAATGTGTTTTTTTTAACTCCACAAAATTTGTCTTACCGAGTAATCCTCAGATGAGAGTACCGAGCGGAAGTACAGCTGTAAAGTCAAATGTTAGCAAAAATTTCAAAAATAAATTTATCACTTTGCAGTGCACCTATGAGGTGGCCGCTCGATAGAGCTGGCGAGTGTGCTAAAAAGGCTATGGAAAATTATGCCGCTTGATTTTTAGGCTGGTGTTTTTTAGGCGTCATGATGAACAGTGTCTGGATGTGACCGATAATCGTATATGCTCGGCATGTAATACGGCATGCTGCCACGTGTGCTACATTCGGTCACAAATACAGTAGTTCATGCTATACAGCCTAGAAAGCTCTACATCGGAGGCAGCTATTAAAGAGCATAGGGCTGTGCGAATAGTACTTTTGCCATACCGACTCGAAAACGAATAGAATATAAGTACTAAAATTCGCAACTTGCGCGAACATTCATACAAAACGAGCAGTCGTACTAAACATTGAAGCGCCACTGGTGGAACTACTGTACGGTGCTAAATGTTTAAAACTTATGAACTTAAAGCTATAGTTTCCAACATACCCAACACTAATCTCCAGAAATGTATCGCAATATGAAATTGCTATATTAAATCTAAGGCAGTCAAGTTATAAGTAGGGTAATTACCCTTTGCTTGCTTAGGTTGAGCAACCTTTTTTCCAAGCATTTCGCCCCAGAAACACCGAGCGCAAAGCCAGAGGAAGCCCTGTACACGTTAGAAAACCGGTGTGCATACGGCGGCACTAGAGGCAAACCACAGAAAATTACACTGGTGGCACCTACGTATGAGACATGGCCTCCGAGATCGGGCGTTAAGGCAGGGTTTTGATCAGTTTGGCTGAGTCGTGCCGCGCCGTCCAGTCGTGGAGGCCATGTACAAGTATTATGAACGCAGCCGCATAAATGGGTCCCCTCGTGGAGCTCAATCCTTCATCCCGTTCATGCATTTCGCGGAAGGATACTACGCTGCATCGGTGCGGGTCATTTTTGGAACAGTCGTCCAAGAAAAATACGTTGGGCCTTATGTCAGCCTCATGCCGATTATTCGAAAACTATTCGAAAAGCTTAGAAAATATTCGATTCTTTTCGAATAATGTTGAAAATACTTTGATTCTTTCGAATAATTGAATTCTCTGTTCGAAATTTTTGGATACTGGCACATCCCTATATTACCGTTATAACTATAAGCCTACCCCACACCTAAGAGACGACGGCACCAGTGATACCGCTTGCCGCGTCCGGCGTCCACGAGCGTCTCGTATCTTCGAAAGGCAATGTTAGTTTGCAGCGTTAACTTCATGGCATGCACTGTTTCGCAATGTTACCTTCCCACTGCGCCTTAAAAAGAGAACAATAGCAAAGTCCTTAGTTTGAAAGAACAGTGTGACTAGCGAGGTACCTCTGTGCTGATTTTCTGAAACGTAACAGCACGAGTAATCCTGGAGCAGCCGTAATGGCCGCCTCACAATCAGTTCGTATGAGCATTAAGAGTTGTGAAACCAATCTACAGATGCACTTTGAGACTGTATTTAGTTTTCACTTTGAGAACTTAGTATTGTTTTCCATGCCTTGTACAATCTTTACACTGTACCGATAAATTCTGCGTGGAATGTCAATGAAATCGTGGATGCAGCTATCTAGCTCACCCATGGACGATTACGGCGTTTTTTTCACTTGCTTATATCATTTGATACTGCTTTCTTTATTTCTTTCATTGGGTATAGCATACGTGTCGAGGCAGCCCAGCAACGTGTCGCTAACAGTTGACTGCAGCTTCCAACATTGCCGCGTCTCTTTTCCAGACTGCATGCTGTGGGTAAAAAAGGCTGTCCAATACAACGTACCCAAGCACTGCCTCGACAAGTACGAAGAGACGTGCGAGTACAGAGTTCCGCTGATCGACAGGGGCCTATGCAAAGAGGAAGATGATTAAATTTACGCCATGGAGCACGCGTCTGTGAAAGTCAGAGACCAAATAGCATCGTCTGTTTTTATAATGCAGACAAATTTCGTAGCTCGAATAAAACGTACACAGATGACAAGGAACAAACAAGACAGGACTGTGCTGCACTTCCAGCTCTGTCTGTTTTCATGTCTCTTGCAACTCTCATGTCGAGGTCGTCCAAAACCGGCAGCTGTTCGCGATCACGGCTTCCAGTGTACCGACTACAGGCCCAGCATATGAGCAGATGGTGCTGGAAGACGGTGCTATGCAACATAGCGTAACTTCGCGGTCCAACGGATATGCGGCCGACTCTGATCTCGCCAACACTGCATCATTCATGAGGAGGCAGGAAGTAAGCGATTGTCAACGTTCGCTGACTATGGGCACATGCGTCTGACATGCACTGCAACCACATCCTGCGATATTCCTCTGTGCTCTGCCTGTCCCAAACTTGTATGGACCTGAACAAATCCCTCAAGGTAAAAGACTGCGTGTATACAGCTGAGGGGCTCTTGGAGGCCGCAAGAAAGTGGTCGACGTGGGATTATACCTTCGCTCTAGCCTAACTGCATTTCGGCCTGACAGCTTAGACATATGGGATGATGTTGGCGAGATGTGCGCCACAAACATAGACGGCGGTTTGCTGGTTGTCGCCGTTTATTACCGACACGCCGCATCTAGCAAGAATGTCGCCAACTTACAGCGGCTTGCCCTTTCCAGCTACCAGTACGTGCCGATATTGGTCGTCGGCAAATTCAATGCAGACATCAAGACACACGACATGTTTCTACCACTGATAAGCTAGCACCTCCCGTTTTGACCCTTGCAACATTGCCCACAGGTGCAACCACGAGTCACAATACGTGCACCGACCTTGTCTTTCCCAATCAGGCTTTAGTACATGGCTTTATCGAGAAATTTTAGGCTTCTTTTGTAACGAATGCTACGGTTGAATACTGCCATCTCTCATCACCGTAGCTTTTATTACACCATCCCTATGAGGTATTTTATTATTGATTTACAGCCTCTCCAACTCTAAAAAAATAACAATGGAACAAAGAATGCCAACAGTTTGAGAGCACTTCAATATACAAAATAAATTATCATCGAATTTTCGGTAACAAAAAGCGCAGAATGTCGCAAGACATCTTAGTAGCCAGAGATAACTGGATTCCTCCTCGGAAGCTACAAAACCATTTACCATATACATGATGTTCAGTGCCCAAAGCCTTATTTTTTTGTTTCCTTGACCTTTGAGAGAATACCTCAGGACAATGATTGGAAGCGAAAAACTGCCATTTTACTGGTAAAACACTCAATATCATTTAACCTTTCTCGTCTAAGAGCTTTCCCAACCTATAAAATCGTCCCCCGTGTGACGGGTGTGTTATGTATAACATTAAGCATCTGTAATTTTACTTAGGAAGGGAGGCTTGTAGTAAAGGTTGCTCTCAACCCGAGACGACAGGCAGTGGAAATAAAGTGACGACTCCTCAGGCTTAACCTGAGGCCTATTGAACAAAGATTGCTTATGGAAAACGTCCGGATCTGGCCGGTTTCACTACAGCGCCCGATGTCCAATTGTGAAGCGCTTCGGATGGCAGCTAACGACTGAAGCGCGCTTAATGAAAACGTGAATGGTGAGATGCCAAAAGAAATTTTTTTTTAAAAACGCGCCGGTGGAGCATTCAGTGCAAAAAGATATTAATCACACAGTAGGTTTTCTGCTAAAAATTGATTCATTCAACGACAGGCTAGCGGCTAAAGAAAGTACGTGCGCTGTTCGAAACATGAATCATAATAGAAACCACAACAGCAATGCGCGCGCCATTTGCGTGGAGGCCTAAAATGATTTTTTGTTAATTTCCCTATGCAGGAACGAACTTCTGGGGTCTATGTGCTCTGTCACTTCGGAGGCGATACCCACGTGCAACGAGCCCGATTCACTATCTCGCTTGTTACCCTCTGGTCAACCCTTGGAATACTCTGATAATTATCACGACTACTCGATTCTAGTTTTTATGCTACTCATCGAAGAGCTTGGGCAAGGATGCTTGTGGATGTCTGCACATGTTACGGCATCTCACATTTTTTTGTTACCGCAATAATCTACAACGCACGCCAAGTTTATTAGCCACTGGTGAATATAAAGAGACTTATTTATGAGATGGTGCTTAGCTTTAGCATACCGTACAAAACTCGCTTCTCGGTGGTTAACATAGCAAGCCTAGTTACTCTTCGACCGATAGAGCATAAGTTCTCGATGGAGGTCTGGACTGAAAGATCTTTTTAAAAATAAAGTAGCTTCATTTCTGGTGAACATCACGAGATCCTGTAAGCCTGCTTAGTTCATTAGCAAATCAGATAAACGAAAGAGGTTGAACCGTCGTGTTGTACAATACTAGACAGCGGCGAAGAGTATTCTGACAGCGGAAAACGCGTGACTGGGCAGCCGCTTACCAGCAAACGTTTTCAAGTGTTCAAAGAATATTTGCGGAATTCCTTTAAACGACGCATAGTGCCAACGATTCAGTTATTGTAAGTCGCAGCTGGGCTGCTGCTGCTGCTGCTGCTGCTGTTTCATTATAGAGCAGTGTCTCAAAGTTTGCCTCAAATGACATGAACCTCATGCTAGTTTAAAGCATGTTGTTGCAAAAAAGCTGACTGTACCTAGTTAATTAGAGGTCACAATTCACTGCCACCTGCTCTTCACAGATTTCATAGCCATCAGTCGAATGCTGCACGCTCAGACCGGTTCAATCATACTACAGCAATTATCTGCGTGTTCTTACAATTTGTTCTGACGCAGTGGAACACAGTCGCAGAACCCACCGGCCACATCTTACTTTGAAACACTTGTTGGTCTGTCACTATTACAGAAAGTGTCCATAGATATCCACAAGTTGTATCTTTCGTAGCCATCATACATAATTTTTAATTTGAATCGTCGTGTCACAAATAAAAGGTCCTGAACAGCTCATCTTATCAATGAATACGACTTGTTAGTTAGTCTTATGAACATACCTTGTGTTCAGGTCAGAAACACCGATTCGCTATAAGAGCTTTTAATTTCCATGCTGGACTGTTGCCCTCTGCTGTTTTTTGTGCGTGACAGTATGATACACCTAATATTTTTCAGCTGCAAGCCTAGGGGTTCTTTGCATCCTGAGCATGAAGCATTCGCCATGATTAAGCAGCAAAAGTTACAGGCACCTTGAATTACGGATCATTGGGGCCGTTGTTAACAACCTTACTAATGAAATATATTAAAATTGACTGAACAGCGCGCTGAGAAGAGTGAAAATGACACTCCGAAAGTATTATTTTTTTCACATATATCTAGTATTATTTTTTTCACATATATCTTAACACGGTGCTAGAAAATGGTACTGTTGTGTGGAAGCCTTCAAAAAAGTAGCTTTTTTTTTTAAAGCGGTGTTTATTTCCTCAGAGCATAAAAGGGTATGGAATAAGGAATGACAAGAATGCATAAATAAATAAAAAAAAGGCGCTTATTCAAGGTTCGAGGACTAGTCAAGTAGCTCTTCTGCAACTTTTTTCTAATATTTCTCTACAAAATTTCGTATTTATGAAAATAAATTCATTCATCCATTTCTGCTTCCATCTGATTTTGCACGTCATGGTGCAAAACCGGCTGAGAACAAGGCCGAGCTTAGATTTCAATGCACTCCAATAAGTAGCCGCCTCCGGTAGAAGTTCACAAAGTGTAGATAATTGGTAACGCTGGAAATTATCAAACGCTACCACAGCGGCCGTTTGGCGATTTAGTTTCGGTGCTCCCTTTTTCGTAACGGAACGCTCCAAGGCTCCAAGGTGATGCTTGCATCTCATAAAATTATTTGCACTCCTTTTCGCTTGGATTAGTACGCATCAACTTCCGTTCTCCGTTTAATGAACAAGTGAGCGGAGCCGTCGGTGTCCTCTACAATTGGAGCAGCGGCAAAGTCCAGCGAGATTTTGCGCAAGGTCGAGAGCTGACAACGGAAGGGCAGATTATTTTCTGGCTGATAGCATGTTGCCCTTGGGCGCCATGTTCTTAACACGCTGCTGGTTAACGCTGGCAAGCGTTGCCCACGAAGAAAAATATAGCGCTTAACAATGTGCTCCTAGATATTGGATTTGCCTCTAACAGTCATATCTCTTCAAATGCTCGAAACAAACAAGCGGGTAAGGTTTCGAATTTGGTTGCGAGCGAGAAATGCGGGGCATTTTCCGCTAACTAAAAGGTTTCAGCGCAAGTTAAGGACAACTCGGCGAGCAATGCAAAATAAAATGATAGGTGCAACGTTAAGAGACCGGAAGCGCGCAGAGTTGGTGAGGGAACAAACGCGGGTTAATGACACCGTAGTCGAAATCACGAGGAAGAAATGGGCTTGGGTAGGGCATGTAATGAGAAGGCAAGATAACCGCTGGTTCTTAAGGGTAACGGAGTGAATTCCAAGAGAAGGCACGCGTAGCAAAGGGCGGCAGGAAGTTAGTTGGGTGGATGAGACTAAGAAGATTGCAGGGATACTGTGACCGAAGCTGTCAAAGGATCGGGTTAATTGGAGAAACATGGGAGAGGCCTTTGCCCTGCAGTGGGCGTAGTCAGGCTGATGGTCATGATCATGACGAAATGATTATGAACAAGGAAGGCCCTTGCCATCCGAGAGCAACAAGGAAGATAACTTGGGCTTCGTTTTCAGGGAATTATTTCTTTAACCATTTTTAGCGCTCATAATGGGTGACATGTGGTTCGAAAAACTCTCTAGTACTCAAGAAAGAAGCGTAACTAGGAAAAGTATTAGTCAGCCTAATATACGATTTCCAGATATTGTGCGAAAACTCTAACCAATCTAGAACCATGCCATATTTTGGGCAGGAAAATAATTTCTGCGGTAATTGCTGTAATTAAAAAAAAAATCACATTGGCTTATTTAGTCAGAAAAAGGGGCGAAGTTATTTTCAGAGAACACCGTATCAAATATGCGCAGGGATCTATGTAATTTCCACCTGGTTCGAGATATTGGTATGACTGAAGTTAGCTGTGAAATAGTCTCTCCTGATGCTTAATTTTGCCGGATTGAGTTTTTTTCCACAGAGTAGGTACAATTGTTGGCAAAACTGTATAATTACACTTATTTAGGAAACTGACCACAGTAATAGAGAGCAAATGCATGTTTCTTTCTCCTTTTCTTTAATACATTCGGGAGTTTATTTCTTTCTTTCTAGAGGTTATTTGTGTTGACTGCAGTGGCTTTGTGGCTGGCTGCGGTGGTTTTGTGATCATCTCATTTAGTCCTTGCTGCCATATTTTGTTGCATGCGGTACCCAGGGGTACATTGCGCGGGCTCGGGCCACAGCAAGCTGAGGACACAACCAGCGTACGCCGCGCGCCTGCGCTATGGCTCAGAGAGAACGAAGGCGCAGTTATTTGAGGGCACAATTGTTTATTACAGCGGAAGCTTTACTAGGCTATGTCGGGGGGGGGGGGGGGGTCGTGTTCGCAAAAACGTGTCTAACTCAGAAGATGTAGCATCAAACGAGTGGTCGTAATCGAAAGAGGATGATGCGAGGATGCTGCCCTAAAAAAAAAAAATTTGAAATCGGGTAAAAATGTACAGAAAGTGGGCGGGGCAAGAGCAAAATTGCCGCGAAATTTGAAAGCGCCGGAAGTAGGCAGAGCTACAGAGTAGCGCCGGAAGTAGGCGGAGCTACAGAGTAGCGCCTAATTTTAAAAACCGAAAGTGTGGACGGAGCCAAAGCGTGGTGATTATTCACAAATCATCCCAGACCTTGCCACCTGGGAAGAGCTGATCCGGAGCCACGACCCGGAGCAGCAAAGACTCCTCATCCGTCAGGCAGAGACAGCTTACTACAAGACTCTCTCCGCGGTCTCCGGTGCTGAGAGCCGGCCGGGAAGCACCCCCTCCTAATTGCTCCGCGCCGACCGTGAGGCCCCATGATGACGGGAATAAAGTTCATTCATTCATGCATTCCAAAGCGTGGCGCCAAGTTTCAAATTTTGAAATGGGCAATCACGTGACAAGTGATAAGTGATTGATACGTAACCAGGAAATAGAAAAAAGTGTTATAAATTAGATGCATTTAGGTAATTAATGCGGAAAAAAGGAAATGCTAGGGTAAATAGACTGGACGGGTATATAGTAAGTGGGCGGGAACGAAGCTTGGCGGAAAATTTGAAAACTTGAAATGATTGCCGGGATGAAACGAGGGTATAATCAGAGTTAATCGATAACCAATCAATCAAATGAACGAGAGAACAACCGTGGCGGCAAATTCGAATGGCGACCAGTGTCGAGGAGGCGTTAGCGCTTTCGCATTCTTCCAATGCGGGCAGCCGCAGTGATCTGTAATTTTCTTGCGCAGTAACCTGCGTTACAGAACGCTGAAGCACGGCCGCCGCACCCAAAAGCGGGCTCGTGGCTCCTCGTGCGCCGAGCAAGGGCAACACACGCGTGACGGCACAGCTGAAACGGCGATCGCGGGCCGCACTTCTAACCAAAGGGTTGCGTCGCATACGACACAACACATGAGGGGATGGAGGATGCGCGGAGCTCTTCCAGACGGCACAGGCCGCACGTCGATGGCCTCTCGCACGTCGCCACCGGCAATGTCCGGCGATGACACAGAACCAGCCAGATCAGGCCCTTCCAAATCTACAGCGTCAGCGCCGTACGGGCAGGGACTCGAGCAAACATACAAGCTTCACGCGTTTCAACCCCCTCTTGGCAAAAGCCAAGAAACCGGGAAGCAAACCTGTTCACACCATACTGCTGGCCGAGTCGGCGGCGGTTTCTTTCGATCATTTCCCGTCACCGACCTCCCGTCAAAACAGCGCTCAAATGTCACTCGGATTGACCCAATGAGGACGCGAGGTCGAAGCGAGATTGAACGGAAAGGAGGGTGATTCACCGCTGCTTTCGAAAGAGCTTCTCTTCGGATGGAGACAAGCGGCGCAGCTGCTCGCTTTGCCCTCGCAGACCCCACGGAAGGAGGTAGCCGTGGCCGCGCGCTCCGATCACAAGGTTTGTATCTATATCACATACAATAACTGTAGTCATATTATTAATCGTAATAAAGTCCAACGATTTCTCAAGGCAATTACTAAATCAGTATTCAGACCAGACGGGGGTTGACAAACTGCTATAACAAAAACCTTATTAGAACTCTCTGCCAGATTCTCTTCCTCATTTCTTTCACAAGACGCAGCTAGACTGTAGTAGGAATTTTCTTTATTTATAAACGCATGCAGTAAGTCAGTCTCCTCTCCTGTCACTACTTGTTTCAGAAATACTGATCTAAGATTCACCGTAAAAATTGTTAAATTGACTTTTAAGCCATGCTTCCGAGAAGAATATGACATCGAACTTGAAAGGCATTTCTTTCAGTTATCTGATCAGTTTATGTTCCTTTTGTCACAACCCTGGAACATTTGAATGAACACTACGAAATATTTCTATCAATGTTTACATTTGTTGATTGGAAAATCTGTGTGTGTTAATAACAAATCATCTGTAAAGCTTGGTTCGACAAAACGTTAGCTATTTAACCTTCTCGAGATCACTCATAGAAGCAATGAAAATTACACACTCACCTTGTTTTTTTTGCATGAGAAAATTTTCGAATTCCTTGCACACGTAGACTTATAGTCAAGCTATTCTTCCTTCGTACAAGTTAGAGCAGCAGCTTGCCGTAGACCATCGGAGTTTCATAGAAGCGAGTCAGCTTTTTTCGTTCAAAGTTATTTTGCTATCACCTGCCTAATCTATTTTGCCTTTCGGCTCACAAAACGCGTCAAGACTAAGCGTGGTCGTTTTTTGAGAGGAGCCTTTGAATGCCATCAAGATCGGTATCACTGAGACAGTCAGTTTAGTGACTCAGCTAGCTCCTTAACAGTTTAAACTATACATGTTCCTCATCCGCCCGTTCAAGTCCTAAATCCCTTCAGTTCAAGATTGTGGTGTCTCTCAAACTGTTCAGACTCGTTTACATGGAATTTTAGTTCACTGATTTTATTTCCCTGATGGGCTGCTTCAAGGCTTTGAGGTGTCTTTTTGAGGGCCTGGTTATCCAACACTTGCTTTTTTGGTGCGCAAGAAATTCTTTACATTTCTAAGAAATCATTTGTACCATTGCTTCAAGGCTTTGTATCGTTGTCGTCAGACCTATCAGATCATCAAACTGGGCTTTCAACTGAACTCGCGTACTATCGTACTGGACAGTACGCCAGTATGTACAAAGCCAAGCGTACTTGTCTTATGATTTTTGCCCCCTCAGGCGAACAACTATATAAGTCGGGAATTTCCATTATATTTACCACCTTTGCCTTTCTCACCTTTCTCCAAGCCACGTGAGCAGTTACTGTAAGGATAACTAAAAGAACATTACACGTGAATACATGTCCAATTTTGATTCCCACGTTGAAAAGGCTGGTTGACCTGGCATAACAGTACGCTAAGAGGTACACAATACAAAACAAGCCACTATAGGTTCACGATTATTCGACCCTCAGAACCGACTGAGGAAAAGGACGAAATACTGCGCTGCCTAGTCTTGTGCAAAAAATAGTGAGAGAGTCGTCGGAATGTTTGACGCACGTGGTAGATATTGAACAATGAGTGAAAACGAAAACTGTCCCATATATGACGTTTTCTCCGAGAGACACTGTCTACGTTCTTCGGCTGAAAATGGGTACCCGCGGTACCTTATCCTTAAAATATTTTTTTTACTTGAGATTCCTTTGACGGTGGCCTAGTTGTGAAAATTCGTTGCTCTTTGTTTCCACATTAAAACTTTGGTTTTGCTACAGCAGCAATGAGGAAAATGAGCGTGCGGCGCCCTCACGATGAGCGAGTTCCAGATCGTTGGAGTTTGGTAGAAGTAGGCAGCTTTTCACAATCAGTGCAGCCGCAATTATTGTGACATGAATTTTTCTTGCTTAGAAGCCGATCATTTGTGACTGCAACAACTAGAGTGGGGACACCTTGACAGAAGCGTTAACTGCGATTGCCAGCATCCTACGCAGAAGCTTACTTTAGGAGAGAGAAAATTTTCCGACACGTCAAGCATCGAGTTAGCGAACAGTCGTCTAGTTCTTTTGACCTGCGCTGTCGGCATGCTTTAATCGCGTGTTTTCCTCTTGTCTGTTTGCCCGCACGATACGTGACTTGTTTGCGTACACCGGCGCACAGAGGCCGGGATTTAGTCTGCGTAGGGTAGGCGTTGAGTACTAAACGCCACTTTAGATGGTGGTGCAGCATGCAGAACACGGCGCTGCGACAAACGCATGCCCGCAAGAGCATTTGAATGCGGTGTGTCGCCCAGCGACATATGAGTGCGTTCCTAGGGACATCTAAAAGTAAATTGTAATCTATTTAATGTTTTCTGCGGGTGAAAAAGGCCCATAAAAATGGTGGGCTTTTAACGTAGTTAAACCGAGTACACGTGCGAACGCATCTGTTCAGCCTGACTGGTGCATGGTTGCCCTTTGCTGTGTCGTCGGCACGTCTGGAAACAATATCATACTCAAGTTAAGCTCTGATCGTGGCTAAGTTTATTTTACATTTTCGCGTCGCAGATGGAAGTTGATGAAGACGAAGATGTGCAAAGCACAAAGTCTGTTGCAGTTTAACACAAGGCGCGATCTCTTGCGGCGATAGCATAGTGCTTTCGTGCGGTGACCAGCGAAGATTCTCCGTTCGCACCACCGCGGGTTCGAATCGCAGTCGCAGCAGTGTTTCTTTCATTAATATATTCGAGGTTATTGCCAGGGCTATGGTCCTGAAGACAAGCTTTCGCTCTAATATGTGCCAATTGTTCTTTTCTGACGGTGAGCCACTGGAGGACCCACCACACGTCAGTGTAGCTTGTTTTAACCAAGACTGCTTACATACTTTCATCCCAGTTTGAACTACATGGCCGAGCTGCGATGCACAAACAGGTCTTCGATGGCAGAACACCCGTAATGCAATTTTTGCGGGCAGTCAATCACTGATGAGGTCAGATTATATAAACTGCATGTGGAGACACGCGGTCAAAGCCACCAATTTTATGATTTATTTCGCGTGCACAACCAACTTTCTGAACAAGTGTAGTGACTTGGGTGAAGCAGTAAATCATGGGAGAAATAAAAGTGCGACACACGTACGACAAACAAACGAAGCGGAAAACTCGTGCGCAGACGTATGACTCAGTCGGTGTTTGGCGACTGTAATAATGTGTTGGGCGAAGAATTTACACATACTGCAGTGTACCTTGTCGTTGAGAACAACTATTTGTGAGCTTCTAGCGCGAGTTGAAACAGCTGCACGCCCACCAAACAGTTCCAGTTGAGAGTGAATCAGGCACCTGCACACAGCGTATAAGACCAAGAAATTCACCTTGCTTCACTGGTACGTCTAACGTTTACATTGCTCTCTCATAGAATTCAGCTTCACCATCGGGCTGCGCGCCCATTTTTAGTACGTCATGAGCAAAAGAACAAATATGTTTTTACTGTCTGAAGGAGAATTCAAGAAAAAACGCCGTAAACAGTGAAGGAAAGTGCTAAAACTTTGGTTGAAATCAGTTATCAAATGGAGACAACGACGGCTTCTTCAGAGCCTTCATGGAAGCTGTCGCCCTTTATCGCAAAACATCACTTTCTGACACACAAAAGAACGAAAGCGCCAACTTTAGTTTTGAAAACTACAAAAAGGTTGTGCAGGATGTGTGGCACGAAATAACTGCAGTAGGAAAGGGCGAACGGAAAGAAAAGTGGAGGTTCGTTACCTAAGCAACTAAATAAAACAAGTATGAGAACTAGGTAATCTAAATGAGTGAATACCAACTGCCAACATGGAAATTAAAGGTGTTTCAAAACAACCGGATCAATAACTGCGTACCATGATGTTAAAGATTGATGGCGGTGCAAATGGAATTCTTCGGGATGGTGACATTAAGGTCATGCGGTGGGCACAGGCTAAGTTTAAAAGCTAGTTTAAAAGTATTCTAAGACTGATGTCAGAGGAAGATTGTGAAAGCATTATTCGCACAGCTAAAATATACAGGCTAACCACTTTCTTTTATCGGGCTGCAGGCGAATGAACCAGTTGATATAATTAATAATCCTTGGTCGCAACACAAAATGTTGCGATATAGCGCTGCAGAAACAAAACATGTCAAGAACTGGCCTTTTGTCTGAGTATTGCTGCAGATTTTAAGTATTATTTAATTTAAATATACTGCAGTCATTGCTAGAAAACGCTAAAAATTATAATGTGCTTCACATAAAATGTGGCGAAGACCTAGCGAAGGTTCACAAACCCGATAGCTAAAAGGCGCTTGGTACTTTCTCTACCCCGAAGGCTTTCTCTGTAAGGCAATGATGAGTTACACTAATAACTCCTGCTCTTTTTGGTAATTGTAGCATGTGCTGTATCCAGAAAAGGCCGAATTTACATTGAGTATTTCTGTGTAAAAAATTTCAAATTTAACACTATTGTCGTTTCCAAAGCATGGCTCCGAAAACAAGAATATTTTTTATTCCGGGCAGTGACGTTGTGTTCACATCTACTAACACTTCAGCATCAATCTTACGTGATGATTTCATGATTAGTTCAAACACGCAAATGAATACAAGAAGATATGGTGGACGCCAAGTCTGTGAGCAAATCCCATTTTATTGCAGTCTAGACTGCAATGTTTGGATTAGTTTACAGACGACCAAACTCTAGTTACCTTTGTCTGTGGACAAAACGGAAAGCCTCTTCTGCTGATAATACGTGTAATGCCCGGTTATTACAACTGGCGGCTATAATTTCGGTGACTAATAGGTTGTATATCTTATATCTATAACTATCTGGTTCACTTCGTTTTAAAGTACAGCATTAGTGCCTACCACGCAGGAAACAAACTGTGTGACAATAATTCGTCATATTTCCTGATATACACGTAATGTTACGTGAAGTGCACATAATGAAATCACTGTAAACCACACTTTAGTGTTCGCACAATATCACAAAATGCATCGAAATATGAAATATCTAATACCAGCACTTATGGCAATTATTACGCCTTGTTACAAAAGAAAACTATCTCAAGTAAACCAAGAAATATTATTGGACGCGGATTTACACTGAAAACTGTTTTTCAATTTTCTAGGAACACCACGCTTTCATGACCAACATTAAGGTATTAACTGAAAATACGCCAGGACAATAAGTGCTTTGATTACATTTAATGTTTTCAGCAAACCTAAATGATTGGCGGTACTTACAACTCATGATAGCCGATTATTTTGGATTAAAGTAAAGTAATGACCTAAAGCCCCAGTCATGAAGTTGTTAGTTTACGAATATCTGGAGCACGTGGAATGAAAATCCGATTAAGGGTGTATTGAATAGGTGGTGTACAGGCTCCGTTGTAAAAACGGCGATTCGTGAGAAATTTGGTGGTGATAAGTGAACAAACTGTTTTAGAGTAAGCATAACAATTAACTAGTTTAAAAACAGCCACTTCGGTGAATGGCAAATTCAACAAATGTCCGTGTGCTTTGCGATGTCACTGCACGTTAAAGTGATTTAAATTACAGCGGAGCCTTCTGTATGGCGTTGCTCATAGCTCAAATCCCTCATACAACACCATACTATACGATTATTAAATGTTTATAGTGGCGATCAAGGCACCCGGCACTAATCTAGCTTACGGTATAACAATTAAATATAGAAATTTCCGTAAGAGCACGCCCTCACGTCCTCATTAGTGAAAAGGAATTGGGATGATTTAAACAGACAGTATTAAAAAACTGAAAAAATAACCAAAAATGATAACATGATTGCTGACACGGCGCTCATGAAGATAGCACAGTTATCGAAAACATGATAGTGTAGCTTTCACTAACGCACTCCACCCCTTTCAAGGTGATTTTAAATGCGTCAAATGGCAAGCGGCGCGGCCCGTCTGAGCACTTTCCAATGTCAAGAGTTGATGGGCGTCGCTGTATGCACGTCGGCATTCTTTATAATGTGTAAGCCGTGTTGCCGGACACATGGGTGGGCGCACCTACCGGCATAACCTTTTTAATATTTGCACAGCAAGGCGCAAGTTTACATATCATCACAGTGTCGTACGTTCTACACAGAGAGAAGAAAAATCTACCATCCGTAGCGGCGATACCAGAACAGAAACGAACGGTTTTGTTTATTAGATACTTTTTGTTTTTAGTATGTGCTAGCGAACTTATTATATGTGGAAGTTTAAGTAAGTAGACTATAACTTCCAACCGACTCTTCATTTCTTGGCTGCTTAACGTCATCTGCTGAGAGGAATAGCGTAACGTAGCGCTTTTGAAAAACTTGTATTCATGCGAAATCTTGACCGCGAAACCGAACCGTATAATTACAACGGCTCTCACCACTTTCCCTGAACAGGACGAGTAAGAGGAAGACAAAAAAGTGCCCTTTGTGTCCCTTTTTCTACTAAACTATTATTATTTCGGTTATGCAACGTTATATTTTAATGTAAAACTCCGAACATAATCTTGCATGAGAGCTTCTTGTGTAATGATCCGACTCTTCCTGACAAAATCGTGAAAACTATTTAAAGTCTGCATGATAACAACAAACCAGAAAGGCATGTCTTTTCACATCTTATGCGTGCGAAGGAGTCATATATCTGTCAGAAAACTATTAAAGCCTCCTCTCACTCTTACCCGCGTGGATGCTGAGCGTTTATTTATTGCGATGAGCTTGATCTAAAAATTTCACACAAAACGTGTAGCAACAAAAGAGCCTCTGAAATGACAGGTTTTAAATATGACGGCAAAGTTCTCAAATAAATGGCGAATTTAAATGTGATATACAAAGGTTCAAAAACTTCCTTTTGGCAATTCCGCTGCACACGTGAAAGGAACCTACGTGTGCACGTTAAAAGAGACTTTAGCCGTAGCAAGCGTTCCGCAATTCTTCACAGTGCTGAAAGAAACTGATCTCTAGGTCGACAACAAATGCACACCGAACTCTAAAATTCTATAATGATGTAAAACCATTACCTTGCCAGAGTTTCCATGCGAAAATGATGGTTTCGTTTATTGCGGTTTAACGTCCCAAAGCGACCCAGGATGTGAGGGACGCCGTAGTGCAGGACCCGAGAAAATTTCGACCACCTGGGCTTCTGTAACGTGAGTTGACATAATCGTACAGAACACAAGCCTCGTCATTTCGCCTCCTTCGAAATGCGACCGCCGTGGCCCCCACCAAATCCATGTCTTTGGGGGCAGCAACTAAGTGCCATAACTTCTGAGCCACAGTGACAGATAAAGAAAAGAATATTACACTTGATAATAATAATAATAATAATAATAATAATATTAATAATAATAATAATAATAATAATAATAATAATAATAATAATAATAATAATAATAATAATAATAATAATAATAATAGTAATAATAATAATAATAATAATAATTATTATTATTATTATTAATAATATTATTATTATTAATAAGGCCTTTTCGGGTCGTATATTGTACATTACACTGGAGGCCGGCAGTAAAAGGTGTCATAAATGACAGCTCGACAGGGCTGCAGACTCCCAAGCGCTAAACAGTGGTACAGTGGCATTGCTAGCTTTTGCTTAAAAAAAAAACAAAGTGGTACAATACAATACTGTACACAATACACCCTGAGCAATGAAATTCCTCTCTTTGAGAGTGAACAGACCATGGAATTAGCATGCTTAAATATTTAAGCAAAAAGTACTTACAAGTATGCAATCTCGAGCTGTTTTGTCTGATAATTGCGTTGAAAGGGACAGAATTTTAGTGCGCTAGCAATCAACATCGCATTCACGGGTTTGGGAGTTGTCATTCCTCTTGGGAGTTAATTCCTCCAATATGAACTGATCACGCGCACAACCTGGACACATTTCTTATTGTGTAAATAGATTGTACATATTACTTCTCCCCCTCTCCTCTCTTCCTGTCCCCTCACCTCCTTCATTTCATTTCTCCATTCTGCCTGCTATCCTTTATTTCCGCTGCCCCAGCTCAGGTGCTTCAGTATCGATGGCAGATGCCGGGGCTAGCAAAAATCTTTTCCTTCCTTTTTGCTATTATTCTTAATAAAACCACTACCACCACCAGTTGTCATTATTTTCCTTCCGGAGGAGGTCCAGCTGCCATGGTGGTTTTCTGGTGGACTGCCCACCGGGTTATGGGCAGCCGTCTGTCCTTCTGATGCTCTTGACAGGTGGCCCACCTCGGTGGGGAGGTTGTCAACTAGCATACATGTAGTGTGTTTCACCTAAGACTTTATAGAATTTTTAAAAATAGTCTTTTTGCGTTAGAGGACGCTTTTACCTCCATAGAATTGTCAGCGGTGTAGTAGATCAGATTGCAGGTAAGACTTGCAACTAGCAGGTTGGTTAGCTGATATTAAATACGTAACTGTTATTCTATTACTTTTAGGCTCCTTAATCATGGAAGCAAATATTTTCACTCGGCAAAATTTCTTTAACCTGTTTTTTGAATGCCTGCATAGAACATAGTGAACAATTTCTGCCAATTTATTTAATATACGTATTGATTGGAAGGCACAGAACTGTTTGCCCTAATTCCTTCTTATTTTAGGTGTGAGTCGTTTGGCGTGTCTGAAGTTATACGCGCCATCATTTATGTAATCCTGATGTGTGCATATTTTTCTTTTGTGTATGACTTGAAGAATTTTCATATAGGAAATCTGGTCTCCACGCAACATGGAATACTGTTGAAAAAGCGGAGCTGTTCACATATTTTCATAAGGGCCTTGGTAATTTAAGAACATACGCAGAGCGTGTTTTTGCAAGCCTAATAAGTTCTTCTAATTTGACTTGGTTGTCTCGCCCCATATTGATGCCCCGTAGGAAACTTTCAAGAAAACAACAGTGTCGTATAGCCGTCTTTTTATCCACGGTGGAACAATCGGATGAGCTGTTCTGTATACGTTGCCTACATTCCTAGTAGGTTCATTGCATGGAAAAGACATGCAGTTATTCTAAAAATACTTCCTGATATTAGACGCCTGGAAACTTTTATTCACTTACAGGGTTAAACGCAGAGCTATTGCAATGATATGAATTTCTTTTTCGACTCTTTTCATAATTGGTTTAAAGTGGATGTATGTAGTCTTATCGGTATTTAGCTGCAACATGTTTTTTTCCAACGCTCCACGAGTACTGTCTCGCTGCATTGATAACTTTGAAGGTTTAACACGCTTTTAACGGCAATACATTTAATTTGCTCATTTAACTGCGCAGCATGTCCATGTGTCGGGCCGGCTTTATCAGAACAAATTAAAGAAAGCCCACAGATATAATGCCTGTCTTCCAATAATCTCAGGTCAAAAACCTTTCGGGACACTCCATTTCATTCTGCCGCGACAGAATGTTGCCAAACTCTTGACATGCGTAAGTACGTTTCATCGCAACTCGAAAAAAAATGTAACGGAAAGATGGGCTGCCCTCCGCTGGCAACCACCGCGAAGCTGTTGGTCGTACCTCTGGCGGGCACGCGGCAACGACATCGCGGCGCAGCTCCACGTCGTTTGCCGCCCCGTCTCTGAACCTTGGACGGAATCCAACGACAAAACACTCCGAGTGCCGCGTTTCGAGCACGTGATCGGCGCCTACATGACGGAAGTCGCGGAGGGGCAGCAGAACGAAAAAAACGAAACTGCTCCGATTCCCTCAATGCTGTCGGTCGGCGGCGGCCAAGTGTATTACGTTCTGGTCCGAGCAGCGGTCACGGCATGTTTCCGACTCCGCTCGTTAGACTTTTTTCGAACGGCTGACCGGCGTCACAACAGAGTGTGCTTAAATCGCCCCGGCAGATAGTAGGCGTGGTATCGTTACTGCAACAAACGATAAGAGCTCTTCTCTCCGACGCTCCCTAGCTGTCCTCGACACTGCCATTGATATCGGATACACTTGCGTGCGTGCAGCTTAGAATGCAGTGAGGCGTGCGTTTGAAGCAAGCTCAAGGCATGGCGTCGTTGGGAATTGGGTCGCTGCTTCGGCGCCCTGCTTCATGGTGTCTGAAGGCTGCGGAGATTCGGCCACTGTGCTTCTTCCGAGCACTCAGCAGGTGAGTTAGAAGGTGCTGTGTTGTGATCGGTAAGCATAACTGGCGGAGAGTATGGACCTCGCATTGGTGTTTTCTTGAGACTAAAGCTATGCACGGCATTATATGTGTAAAGCCTTATATCAAATTTACAGAATGCAATGTGTGAACGTTGTTTTTGTTAGACTTTTTGTATCTCTGAGGTTCTGGGAGAAAAGTAACATATAGTTCTGATCAACACCTGCCAGTCGTCGCCAAGCATGGATATCATATTGGGCGGGGGGGGGGGGGGGGGGGAGGGGGGGCAGAGTTGATACTGTTCAGGTTTCGACCAAGCACATCCGCTTTTGAGGGGTTCCCAACGTGGAACGCAGATTTTCACATGCTGTCAACATTCACATTGTGGCGCACGCTTCTGGGAAAAATGTGTTGTTGAATTTTGTGCATCTCCTACTTTTACCTCCTTCCCCCTACGCGAGAAGTAGCTATGAAGTGCACCCCGAAGGTTTAATGTCACGCAACTCTGTCTTTCAAATTGACTGAAAACGCGACTGCTTCACAGCCTACAACGCACCACTACGACTTTATTGTGAAGTTCACATTGAGAGTATGTGCTGCGTAACGAAAAATATTTATTGGCAGGGGAACACTATAGTTCGAGTAGCCAGCCTACGTGATTTTAAGGCGCAAGCCTTTCTTGGCTCATGAGTGGCATGGACAGACTTTGTCCGCAAAAGTGCCCGCACGAACTGTCAACCAAAAGTTGTATCGTCTGTGTTTCCCGTTCCTTCTCTCTTCCCTTTTTAATCGCCTAATTCCATTCCCCAGTACAGGGTAGCCAACGGGAAACCTTTCTGGTTAGCATCCCTGCCTTTCGCCCTCTCTCTGTATGTATCTAAAATAAAATGCAAAAGTTGATTAAGCCGCAGTTGATAAGCAAAGCAACTTATATGTAATCTTAGCAGTGATAGTAAACAGATAGTAAAAAATAGTTGTAGATAGCGATAGTGATAGTTACTGATAGTGACTAGCGCTAGAGATAGCTAGAGGTAGCGATAATGATAACGATTGCTGCCGATAGTAACAGTGCTACAGATAGACAGTTACAGTGATGGTAGTGAAGGACGCTATGAAGGACGCCGTAGTGAAGGGCTCCGGAAATTTGGCCAGGTGAGGCTCTTAACCAGCAGTGTCATGCCACAGTACACTGATATTGATATTAATAATGATAGCTAGTGATAGTAATAGTGCTAGAGATAGTGATAATGATGATGTTAGCTATGAGGAAATAATAAAAATGAAAATAAAGACAAAAAATATAATGAAATTGAAAATAAACGAAAATGAATAAACCTGAAAGAAAACGCAGAGGAGAAAGCAAAAACAGCAAAAATGAGAAATGGTAAAATTAATAAAAAAGCATTGAAGAAACAAATAAAAACTAAAAAAATGAGGGTGAAAGAGGAAAAGGAAAGGCTTTCGTTTTTCCGCTTTTAAGCCGACTTAAGTGCAATCCTGTAATTTTTTGTGATTAGAGCAAAGTGCATTTGTCAAAAAAGTCAGGTTTGCTTTGCAAAAGTCTGAGCAATGTTTCGAAGCAATACCAGCAATATGTTCAGCAAGGAGCAACGGTGTCCGTTCTTTTGGAATTTTCGCGAATAAGAAAAATTACTCGCCGTTCTCCGATCAGCGCGCACAGCGTTCAGAGGTCTTTGATTTCTCTTTTCTGCTTGTGTTTCCCTTCTTTCCGCTCTGTTTCTCTGTCTCCTTTTTCTCTGCGATTAAAGCGTCCAAACTTTCGTGGGCATCCGGTGAGCACTCCTATCATAGGTCTCCTATAAAACCTGTGTGGCACGCTACCATTCAAGCGAGCGTATTTAAACGCTCTCGACATTCAGGAAGCGGTAGTGATGTTTGAGCATGTTGTGAAACGCAGAGTCCCTTCGTAGTAGCCTCACACATGTGCGAAAGGACGAGTGGTGCCAGTATCTTATGGCGGCTACACTCATTCTTGGACCAAGGCCGAAGCAAACGCGCCTGTGTTCTTGGCCCGAAGCGTAATCTTAAGGTCATCGTACTTTTGTCGCCACGTGGCCGTCGGCGGTAGTAAACCAACCGGAGCAATGTGCTCGTCGTGTTTCATTGCCGACATTCCCTACTGTAGTAGCTGAATGAGACTCGCAAGACACATCCATGCTCTTAGCGGCATTGACGCGCACGTACAGGGCACGTTGTTGTTACAGGGTGGGAAACGCGAACACGAGAAAAAGCTATAATCTCCTGATGTCTTGATTTCAACACATGAAATCCAAAGTTAACTGCTTCGAAGTTGAAAACAGCAAACATTTATAACGAACACTGAACACACCTGGACACTACAGGCATGCATTCTGAACTCTCTCAACGCAGAAAAAGAAGCAGCTTAAGGAGCAATCTGTTTTACTTCAAAAAACAGACGCGAGGGAGAGCTCGCTTCGTACCTCTGTCCGCCGCACCGCACGTATTCACGTTGCGAATCTGTACCTCCAACAACCTATATTATCAAATGCCTGATCTTCGAGGTATTTTGCTCCCATGTTTACCTGCGACCTACGGTCTATAAATCCACGCGCTACATGCACGGTTTTTGACGTAGGAAAAGCTGAGTGCAACAAGTCTGGTAAATGCTACAAGAAGAATGTGGAATCGAGTTTTTTTTTTCGGCACCAGAAACAGCAAAAAAATTAAGCGATTATCCCACCAAGTGATGAGTATTTTTTGTGACCATGAAATGTTCGGCGTACGTTCTTCAGTTCTTCAAGGCACATGGTCATTCCTATTGTGTGTAAACAGCTGTCCCACCACAGTAAAAAAGGGATCTAGCTGCCTGTCCTGAATTGCGGCTCAAGCACACAATTTTATCCACAGTAAACGCTACCACCCTTGTTACCACGACGCGGACATTACAAACTTGAACATCTCAGTGGTTCCGAAACGTATGCAACACCCACGACTGGTATCCATATATAAGGAAGGTAATTTTGATACCATCCAGGCAGAAATAGTATCGTTCTTGCCAATTTTCCAGCGTCTACCTGCAAGTAGTGACGCAGAGCATTTATAGCCCGCCTTTCGCAACAATCTGTTAGAATTGGTGGATAAATATGGGTCAAAATTCCTAGGGCAAAAATAAGAATATAAATTACGCTTTAATTCTGATGTGCTCAGATTGTTATGGAAGGCTAGAGGTGCGCATGTTTTAATAACATACGCGCGAAAATGTTATAATAACAGCTCATTCAGACGCCGACGTTTAAACGATGCAAACAGGATGCTTAAACTAGCAATTAAGGAAGCGAAGCCCATATATTTCGCCGACAGAACACAGATCAGAAAAAGAACCAAAACTTGTCAGGAAATAAAAAAAAAACAACTATAACCGAAAAACTTCCATTACAGCCGATATATCAAATGGCGCTACTCTAAAGACAGACGCTTAAAAAGTTGAAATGTTTAATCTGTACTTTAAATCAGTGTTTTCACAGGTACTAATGACTGCCACAAGGACATAATTTCCTCCTAACATTGGCCTCCACCTAACCATTGCATAACCGAAAAAAACATCGATGCACGTCAAAAAATGTCAGAGTAGAACAGCACAATATCTCCGAATCATATTTTTTGACACTGGTTGACCATTGTGTTGGTTCCGCAGTGCCGACACCATACAGTCCTCTATTAAACTATATCCTCAAGTTCAATTTCCTGCAAGAGTTACCGGAAGCCTTTCTGACATCCTTGTCTTTTCCCCCTCTCTCTATCTTATATTACCATGCAAGAGTTCGAGCATACATTCTACACTCAGTCATTTAAATACGTCCACACTACTGCCGTTTTCCTCCTTCATAGCAAGGCTATCGTAACGGTTATTTATGCAACACACATTTAGTTGAACTTCAACATTTTATAGGTGAGTGCATTGACAAGAATAAACATGTAGATATAGTATTCCTTCATTCAAGAACATGTTTCACAGTATGTCTCAACTTACATTGTATTAAGCTAGCCCCTTTGAATACACATATTTAAAACCAAAATTAGATAAGAATTCCTCAAATGACTGTAAACTACGTGTGGTTATGAATGGCTGTAGCTCATCTAGCAGCGTTCAGGGGCTACTGTTATTCCGGATTTTTATTAATGTCAGTGTAGACAGCATACAATCCCCTATTAATCGATTTGCAGCTGACTGCAATGTCTACAGATAAGTTAATTCACCATCAGACGTAGTAATCCTGCAGAACGACCTTCGAAAAATAGTAAATTGTTGTATACTTTGTAATAAAAGTCTGAATTTAATAAATTTAACCCCGTCCGTTTTTTAAAATAAAAAGTTAGAGTCTCACACATATTACAAAATTGAAAAGATAACACTTAAAAGCATGTCATAATGCAAGCACCTTGGTGAGTATTTCACAAAGAAACATAAACGGAACTCACGTATCCGGCAGTCAGTATCTAAGGCAAGTAAAATTGTTTCGTATTTGTAAAATTTTCAGACCAGCTCTGAACGATGTTAAAAATATTTAGCACTTCAGATCTATCTTTGATTAGGCATGCACTTTTTTGGACCCATGTAAGGTCAATTTGATACAACCACTGGAAAAGCTCAAAAATCAGACTGCACAATTCGTCTAGCTCTAACAATTACATCCCTTTTCAAAGGGTCACGGGGCAAAGACCTTGCTGGGCTGGAAAAAAATAAGCTCCGGCTGGAATCATTTAATGCTCCAAATCTTCCACCGTATCTTCTGTAAAGAAACAGGCACTGATAAGTGCGACTGCCTGTCGGAGCCAACTTATGTCTCGCCTCAGCACGACGACCTCAAAAAGGAGCACCAACACCACTGCCAAATGAAAAGTTTTGCAAAATCTTTTTTTTTTTTCAGAACAGTGAAAGAATGGAACTTGTTGCCAGATGAATGCGTTTGTCTTTGATAATAGCGATTTTTATGCTCACTAGACCTTAGAAACTACATTATTGTGTTTATTTTTGAACATTGTTACCCATTATAAGGAGAAGTTGATATTTTGTCTGACTTTGATGTGAACCCTGTCTTATGTACTTTCTTGCTTATTACTGTTAACCATTGCCACGTTGCAATTACATTACCACTGATAAGGCCCCTGAGGTGACGTATGTGTTCTGTAGATAAAAATAACAACAGCTTAGCTCTTATATTACCGCCTACTGAGTTCTTCTTGGTGGCGTCAAATTTCCTCCGCTTTCCTCCGCAGTTCGTTCCCAGCCGAACAAAAACTCCGCTCGAGCTACTGGAATGCGCCGTGCTCAAAGCCGCTTTCGCCGAAGACCCTGGGTGCATACGTGGACTCAGCAGCCGAGAAATGGGGCGACCGTGTTGGCTGGTCATTTGTGCAGGAGGGAAAGCACTGCACATTTGTTGACTTCAAGGACCAGGTGAGAACGCTTGGTTGCTGTCGATACGTCCTTGCGCTTGATAATGGCCCGCTCCGCCTTTTTGCAGCGTCAAAAATTTTCCAGCAGTCGCGTTCTTAGCTGAAACGAGATATCGCGCTTGGAATCAAATGAAAGGAACACAGTGTGTCACAGCGAAAGCGGCACGCAGTATATGGTAATGCACTCTAGTTCTATTTAAATATAACTAAAGTTGAATGATAAACACTGGCGCAACAATACGTGCCTTCTTCTCACAATCCATTTGCGAAGAATTATTGTCCTAACTTTTTAGAAGACAAGGACGATAATCCTACTCATGAACAAAACTGGCCTCAGAAATTGACATTATTCGCTAATGGAATTCAAATCTTTTGTTCGATTTTGCTGCAACTGAAAGAAACATGGAGATGGCAAATACATGTTAGGTATCCGAGCCTTATTGAACATCTCCTGCGCCGAAAAGGTGCTCATGCAATGCCCATCATGCACCAGGTTATTTCAAAAATCCGGAGCGGAGCTTCCAGCGTAAAGTTTAAACTCAAAATTTTCGTCCATCAGCAGCTGGAATGATATATGACCACCCTGACAATATTACAATTAACCGGTCTATTTAAAACCGTCTAGCAAGCGTCATTGCCAGAAATTACAGCAGCCTCTGCAGCAAGCAGGGTTGTCAGTAACAACATTGCTCATTCGCACTTGCGTTTTTTACGTCTTTCCCGTAATACAGCTCGCAGCAGCCGCCGGTTGAACCTGTTTCTCCTTCAGGAACTTTCACAGCTTTAAACGCTTGACTATCAGAAGCACTGCTAACTCTTCATCCTTGCCGTACCTATGATTCCATAGAATAGTCTTCCTGACCACGTCGATAAAATAGAGGACGGTCGCTGTTCAGCGCTAACATCAATAATCCTAATTTACTAACTTTTGGTGGTTCGATGTCGTATCTGCTTCCTCCTGCCTTATTTTTGTTCATCTGCTACTTTTTTTCTTGAAGCTTGGTATAATGTAATGTTTAATTGGTCCTTTTTATCGTTTATGCAGAAACTATTTGTTACTGTAATGATGAGATGTCCAGTGTCTACTTTCCTGCATTCACCATATTATTTACCCGCCTACTCACGCAATATTTAAGTGTTGAGGTCCGCGAGGCAATAGGAAGAAAAAGGAATAAATTATACCAGGACGTGAAAAATGATTTTTGCAAGTACTGAAAACTCAAGAAAGCTGTAAAAGTTTGCTGTCTACGCTCAAATAGGTGATAAATAGTAACCCTTCCTGACTTAACACTGCATCAGCCTGAAAAATGCCCTCAAAACAGTATGCGGACCGAACTTACCTTTATGTTCAATTCTGTGTACATAGCAAGTAGTTACCCATCCGTTAAAAACGAAGAAAGCTGTGTTTGTTATAAATGTCTGGGTACTTAATCTTCCTCAGACAAATTTCCGGACACAATTGAACCAAAACATCTGATTCGCGAAATGGTTGATTACTTTGATGACAAAAACGTAAAAGAAATCGCTTAAGACAGTATCTAAAATCTGATGGTAAGTAATGTTAAAAAGACCCAAACTGCACATGGGCTATAAGCGGTGCAGCACTGGAGACCTCCGAAATAATTTTGACCATTTGGGAATCTATAATGTTTTCTCAAATCACACAGCACACGGGCATATGTTGCATTTCAGCTCTACGGACATGCGGACGCCACGCATGACTATAGTGTTAAAAAGTACACAAAAAGGTAAAATCTTTGCTAGTAATTGAGAAAAATACCATGAGCTTTCGCAAAAGTTTAATCATTTGAAGATAACTTCTTCAAGCCGCTCTTTTCTACGAAATTTCTGGCTGCACAAGTATCACCGTAATAAAGCGTTTTGACTTGTGCCGCACTGTTCGCTTGTTTACAGAGGTTGAAACAAGATTATTGGCCCCGTTTACGTCGACTAAGCAAAATAATTGTTGAGGCAGAAGGGTGTAAAGCAAAAGGCAGGTTTTCTGACTAGTAACATTTCTCTCTTTGCAAAATACAATATTTTTTTCTGTTTTCCTGTTTCACACAACTAAAGGTTGATCAGCTAGCCCGAGGCCTGCTGTCACTGGGATTTTCCAAAGGAGACACTCTGGTCATCTGGTCCCCAAATACGTTCAACTGGATCCTCATGGCAGCAGCCATGGCCAAAGTTGGGATCATCTCGGTGAGTTTTTCACAGTCCGTCGAGCGCGTTGTAAATGCAGCTACATGATTACGATATAAAACTCGTGACGAATATTTTAATCAGTCGCCCTATTCTCACTTTGGTTTTGTGCAGTTCACATCTGTCACTTTCTGGGACGTTTGCTTTTGCAGGCGGTAGCCCAAACATCAGTCGAGTTAGCAGCCAATAACTACTGATACGCGATAAGCTAAGCCATTTGAGCAGCTTTGTTTTTTGTTCCGTGGCCCGTTTAGATAGAGGTCCCTTCGCGGTCCGGTGAAACGTGATATTAAGATATTTGTGCTCCCCCACAATATTTAATAAAAACCGGTTAAAAGGGCGTGTGCGCAAAATGGCGCCTCGGTAAAGGGCCGTTGCCCACGGCATAAGGTAGAAAGTACCCACACGGAACTAGCGGATACAATACTCGCGGAAAAATTTTGATTGTTTCGAATTATTAATAACCGTAGGCCTCTTTTAACACTTAAAGAATGCACAAAATAACGTCCCTTCGGGGTAATGTAGAGGAACGCATGCTACAAGTGAGCCATCAGAACACGTTTTCCTTTAGACTGCCCGTGCTTAATTGAATACTTCTGCATCTAGCGTAGACCAGAAGGAAGAGTCGCGCAGAGAACAAGCGCTGGAATGCTCCTTTATGATAGGCGCAGTTTACTGCCTTTATGGCGCTCGAGAACATTCCCGAACAAATTTACGCAGCGCTGTTCTTTTGCAGCCGTGTGCTTGCGTTATTACAGAGATAAAATCGATGCGTTAGTAATGATATTTGTTTTGATATTCATGTTAACCGTTCCGGCGTTTAGCACTTGTTCGCGCTATCGTTGCCATCTAGGTACCCTACCACACAGAAAACACATTTTGGAGAATTGCAAGCATTTGGTCTCTGACTCGCATTTTGTTCCAATTCCAATTTGCTCGGAACCCTGCCTGCCAGATTTAAAGAACAGTCACAAATAGGGCTGCCTTATCGCCTGCGCAGTCGATTGTGCATCAATGTCATCAACAAACTATCGTTGTGAGCACAGCACAGTCACAGAGCTAACAGAACGCACGTTTTATGCTCTACTTATAGGGCGCTTTGTAAAGATCCGCGTTTTTTATGCGCAACAAATCTAGCGCCTGTGAAACAACTACACCTGCGCGCTACGAGAGGCATGATGCACCTGTTTGAGTAATTAACATGCACTGTCACACTTGCCAAAGAAAGGTGGAGATTAAGGGCGCTAGATGGCACATAAAATCCACTTGTACTCACTGTACGAAAATTTAATAAATAGTTGCACAGATAATAATATTATTATTAATAATAATAATAATAATAATAATAATAATAATAATAATAATAATAATAATAATATTATTATTATTATTATTATTATTATTATTATTATTATTATTATTATTATTATTATTATTATTATTATTATTATTATTATTATTATTATTATTATTATTGACGAACAAGTCAGCCGCTTCACTGAAATAGTTCTCAATGGTATGCGCCAGTACATACCTCTGCACACTCCTACTCGCAGCAAGTTTCCGTTCTGGTTTTCCAAGGAACTTAGAACAGCGCTGAAACTTAAGGAGCGGGCCCACCATAAAGCGAAACGCCCTGGGCTGGATACATGGGCAGATGAATTTCGCCGCTTGCGTTCCCTTTGCAAACGCCTGTACAAGCGGGATCATGAGTCCTATCTTGAGTACTTAGAGAATAGTGCCTCTAATCGTCCTACTGAATTCTGGAGATACGTTCGCAAGCGTTCGAATAAATCTGATAGTCATATTCACTTAGTTGACTCTCATGGTTATGAAATTCGGAATGTCGCTGACGGCTTTGCTCAACACTTTTCCTCCGTGTACAAATCTCCACGTTGCCATTCCGTATGCCTTCCAGCAGGCGCACCTAATTCTGTTCTGCTTGACGAGAAGTTAGTAAATGAGAGTCTTAAGTGTTTGAAACCATCTTTGTCCCCTGGACCTGATGGCATTCCAGCCGCCATAATAAACGCCTTCAATAGTACCTTCGTCCCTGTTTTAACCACGATATTTAATAACTGTTTGAAAAATTCTGCCTTTCCCCGCGTGTGGAAAACGGCGCGTGTTTTCCCTGTCTTCAAATCAGGAAACAAATCTGATGTTTCGAACTACCGCCCCATTTCTATTCTTTGTGCAACCTCTAAGCTTTTTGAACTAGCTTTGCACGAAGTACTTTCTTTCCACCTCAAAAATGTAATCATACATAATCATCATGGTTTCATAAAAGGTCGTTCTACTACAACTAACCTTGTGACTTTTATGACGTATACATCAGCTGAAGTCCTTCAGAGAAGTCAGGTAGACGCTGTGTACTGTGATTTGAGCAAAGCTTTCGATGTTGTTACTCACTCATTACTTCTTCAAAAGCTTCTGCTTCTTGAGATCGACGTTTCAGTTGTAGCCCTCCTACGCAACTATCTTCTTGATCGGTCCTGCTTTGTCAGTGTAAATGGACAGACCTCATTTGTTTACACTCCAACCAGCGGAGTTCCTCAGGCCCGCTTCTGTTCTCTGTTTTTATCAATGACGTTTCCTCCGTGGTCAAAAACTCCTCGTTTCTCCTTTATGCGGACGATATAAAAATGTTCAAGGCAATACATACCCTTCATGATTGCTTGTCATTGCAATCGGACATATCCGCCTTCTCTGATTGGTGCTTGAAGAATGGGCTCACTCTCAATTCATCTAAAACCAAGGTTGTCTCATTTACGCGTAAAACGCACAGTTTTCTCTACTCTTAGTCTGTGAATGGTAGGCCGCTGCCCAGGGTTGATGAAATTAATGACCTCGGCGTACTTTTCGACCGTAGCCTCAGCTTCTCCTCTCATACAAAACGCATTGCTCTACGGGCTATGCGTACACTCGGCTTCATCTGTAGGCTTTCGAGAGAGTTTCGAGCCCCACTTCCTTTCTTAAAGCTCTACCTCTCCATATGCTTGCCGCTTTTGGAATATGCGTCTGTTGCTTGGAACAGCACTTGCCAGTCAAACTGTGAAAAAATTGACAGAGTTCAGCAAAAATTTTTACGCATATTTCAACATCGGTTTCTTGCAAAACTTCCAGCTCTCGTCCCAGACGGAGTAACTCACTGCAGCTTCCTTCTCTTAGCTGCCGTCGCGTGAGGGCAGATATAATTTTCTTGTATAAACTTCTTCATGGTCACATTCTATGCCCTCAGCTCCTAGCGCGTATCCTTTTGCGTGTACCGCGAAAGAGCATAAGGGAATTCAGACCATTCCAAGTTTCTGCGCTCCTGCACTCCCTCTCCCCTCTGGACAGAATGCAAAAGTTGTTTAATTCTCTTTGTCCTCACCTTGATATATTCGAAAATTCTCTCCCTTCCTTTATACTGGATGTCCGTGACGTTCCACCTTGAGCACTCTTTTTCTATTACATAACTTCCCCTTTCATGCATTTTGTCTTTACTACACTTGTGCATTTGCACCGGTATTATGTTGTTGTTTTTTCTCCTTAATTGTTCATCACGTCTACTTGTTTTCATTAATATTATTTCTTTAATACTGTGTACTCACGCCTGATTGTCGGTAACACGTTAACTAATTACATTTCTTATTGTGTATGAATGTACTTCTAGCTTGTATTTCACAGGTTTCTTATTCGTTCATATTAGTATTGGCTTTATTCTTGTTTGTATTTTGCTATATGCTGTACTTGGCTGTTATCGGTCGTTCTTGTGTTCATTCTCTTTGTTTATTGTTTCATTAGTTATTTATATGTCTGTTGCCTGTTCTAGCTGTTTTCATTTACCGCTCCTCTCGCTGTTTTCTTGTTTTCGCTTTTTTGCTTCATGCTTGCTGTCATGCCTAGTTTATGTCTTTTTTTCCTATCACCTTGACTGCTGCATTACCTCCCCTGAGTGAATGTCGATGAGGCCGCGTCACAAAATGGCACTGATAGCCCGGCACTGACAACGTATGCACGCACGCATCTGTAACATTGATTTCCGTCAAGACGAATACATCAAGAAACCCAATTCCTGATATGGCAACTAACTTAAATTCTTCCCAGTATTTTCGAAGGCTTCTGACATTGGTGTTTACGACAGTAAATTCATTCTCTGAGCTCTGATGAAATGTGTCCTTGAAAGACCTAAAGTTCGGTACCTGGAAGAAGGTGCTGTCTATGGCAATTATACGATTAGATCCAAGTCTGCTGGCTTAGTTATTCGGAGAAAGGACGAGCTTTCAGATTTTTTCACAAATATCTTGCCCCGTTTAACCCAAGCAAACTTGTACTCATTTAGTTTTGCCTTGGTCCTTGCATGCCAGAATAGATCTCGGTTCAGCTTTGTCAGGTTCTCGTTGAAAAACATTGTTTGTCGCTTTCCAGGTTCGCAAAGACTCCCAAGCTTCCCGCGGGCTTCGAACAACTTTTCTCTAGAAGCAGAGGAAGTGAAGCGCACAAGAATCCTAGGAATAGCGTCGCGCCTGCCTGGTAGCCGATGTATTGCTTCAACTTCTGACAGAGAAAAATTTTGGAGTTGTAGCCTTTCAGCAATATCACTCAGGAATTCCTTAAGATTTTCATCTGCTTCCTCTTTGAGTCCATGGATTTCCATGTTCATGTTACGACTGTACTGTTCACTGTCATTTAGATCGGCTTGCATCCGGTCTAGCTGTTCGGCTTGTGTCTGGACAATTGCTCTGAGGGCGGATACTTCTGCATCTCGAGAAGACATTTGTTCCTTAGCTGCTTTCATTTCTTCGAGAACAGAATCGTACTGTTGTGATAAAAATGTCACAGAGCTTTCCAATTCTTGAACTGTTTTGGTTAATGTGGTCACCTCTGTTCTCAGAAGGAGCAGCGAATCAACCTTCGTGTGAAGGTCTGGTAAGCATTGTAGGCTCTTTTTGATATCCTGCAGTTCCGCAAGCTATGCCGATGCCATGCCCGCACTCTCATCGACCTGGGCAGCATCATGTTGCGAGTTGGAATCGCCTGTGCGTTTTCTTGCCGCTCTGCAGGTCTTGCATACCCACACATCTCTTTTTGCTGCGCTCATTGTGTTAAATGTGTTAGGGGCAATTCCAGAACAATTTTGACCCAAATGGTAAGAAAACTTACAATCTGTACAGGTCATGAATTTGCCATCACCGGGCAGTACCTGGTGGCAAGAAGTAATACACTCTGTCACTTTCATACAGGGGAAGCGTACACAGTGTGCAGTCAGCGGCAGATACAAGCACGAAAGATAACAGCCAAAATGAGACTACCTGTTGGGGTACAACATGTTAGCTTCGGCCAACGCACTCGCCGCTGACTGCAGGGGATTTCCGCTGTCCGCAGGCTTAAATAGCCTGCCGGTGATTCCTGGTTTTCAGACGAGTAGCCGCTTGCCGCAAGAATCAGCAGAACGGTCTGCGCCGATGAAGGTGATAGCACGGTCCGGGGTGTCACGATGGCCGCAGCATCAAGATCACCGCCGCTGATTCCTGGTTTTCAGACGAGTTAGTCGCTTGCCGCCAGGGTCAGCAGAACGGTCTGCGCCGATGAAGGTGAAAGCACGGTCCGGGGCGTCACGGGGGTCGCAGCACCAAGATCACCGCCTGTTGGGGTACAACGTGTTAGCTTCGGCCAACGAACTCGCCGCTGACTGCAGGGGATTTCCGCTGTCCGCAGGCTTAAGTAGCCTGCCGTTGATCCCTGGTTTTCAGACGAGTAGCCGCTTGCCGCCAGAATCAGCAGAACGGTCTGCGCCGATGAAGGTGATAGCACGGTCCGGGGCGTCACGATGGCCGCAGCATCAAGATCACCGCCGCTGATTTCTGGTTTTCAGACGAGTTAGTCGCTTGCCGCCAGGGTCAGCAGAACGGTCTGCGCCGATGAAGGTGACAGCACGGTCCGGGGCGTCAAGGGGGTCGCAGCACCAAGATCACCGCCTGTTGAGGTACAACGTGTTAGCATCGGCCAACGCACTCGCCGCTGACAACAGGGGATTTCCGCTGTCCGCAGGCTTAAGTAGCCTGCCGTTGGTCCCTGGTTTTCAGACGAGTAGCCGCTTGCCGCCAGAATCAGCAGAACGGTCTGCGCCGATGAAGGTGATAGCACGGTCCGGGGCGTCACGATGGCCGCAGCATCAAGATCACCGCCGCTGATTCCTGGGCCCGCTTGCACAAACGCGAGCCTTCAAGTCCAGACTGTGTGGAGAACCTGTTTCCCCCCCTCCGTTTCGATGCGGCCCATCTTCATCGTCGGCCGTCGGGACGGGCAGCCCCGGCTGGGCGAGGAGGGAAGTCTCCCTCATGGGGGAAAGGATGGATGGATGGATGGATACGGCTGAACCCTTTACATCGGGCGGTGGCTCAAGCCACCTAGCCATGTCTTGTGAAATTTTACTCCTGTCTTGCTTTTAGCCACCAATCAGATAACCTTCGCTTGGTTACTTTCAACCTCTTAAAATCCACTTTCCCTTCACTATCCCTAAACCCCAATGCCTTGGGTAAGTCAGCCCCGCTGCCTTCCACTGTAGGGTGAAGCCCTTTACAGAAAAGTATCAAGTGTTCAGCCGTTTCCTCCTCCTCTCCGCACGCAATGCACAAAGTGTCTATCTCCTGGTACCTGACTCTATACTTCTTAGTCCGCAAAACTCCAGTCCTGGCCTCAAACAACAAAGAACTTCCCCTACAATTATCATAGATATTTTCTTTGACAATTTCCTGTTTAAAGGTCCGGTATGTTTCTAGTGCCGATTTCGTTAGCATCCCTGTTTTCCACAAAGCTCTCTCTGTTCCTTTAACCTTTTTCTTAACCGATAATTGCTGATTTGCCCCCTTACTGCTGTCCAGATATTTGCTTGTCAATTTTCTAGTTCGCTTTCTCCATTTCGTGTCAACATTCTTTATATACAGGTATCTGAAAACTTTCCTAGCCCACCGCTTTTCCTCCATCCTTCTCAATCGTTCCTCAAATGCTATCTTACTGCTAGCCTCTCTGCTCTCGAAAGACGCCCATCCCATATCACCCTGTACCCCCTGATTTGGTGTATTGCCATGTGCTCCCAAAGCTAACCTCCCTACTCCCCGTTGCCTAATTTCCAGCCTTGCTTGAACATCTGGCCTCATACACAGGACCGCATTCCCGAAGGTCAGGCTAGGGACCATCACCCCTTTCCAGATCCCTCTTACCACCTCATACCTATTGTAATTCCACAGTGCCCTATTTTTCATGACAGCTGCATTCCTACTAGCTTTATTCATTACATATTTTTCATGCTCTGTCAGATACTCAACACTGTTATTTATCCACACCCCAAGATACTTGTACTCATTCACTACCTTTAGCACGAACTCCTGTATTCTATGCTCGCCGCCCTCTTCATTAAATGTCATGACTGCAGATTTTTCCTTACTATACTTGAAGCCTAATCTATCTCCCTCTGTACTGCATATGTCTAACAACTTCTGCAGGTCTTCGTTGTTGTCAGCCATTATCACTATATCGTCCGCATATATTAGTCCCGGTAATGTCGGTTTAATCAATTCCCCTTGCTTGAAAAAAGATAGGTTGAAACCTAGTCCGCTCCCCTCTAGCTTGGCCTCCAAACCTTGCAGGTACAACATGAACAACAAAGGGGACAGAGGACATCCTTGTCTAAGCCCCCGCTGTATCTCTACAAGCCCTGATACATTTTTTTCCCATTTTATGAGCACTCTGTTACCTCTATATATATCTTTTAAAAGATTAATTACTCCATTTTCCACATTCAATGTGCCCAATATGTCCCACAAATGCTCCTGAGTAACGTTGTCATAGGGTCCCCTAATATCCAGAAATGCTAGCAATAAGGGCCTATGTTCCTTTTCCGCAATTTCTATACACTGTGTCAATGAAAATAGATTGTCCTCCAATCTCCTTTGTTTCCGGAACCCATTCTGTAGTTCCCCTAGCACCCCCTCGTTCTCCACCCAAGCCTGCAGTCTATCCTTTATAATTTGCATCACCACCCTGTAAACCACAGACGTCACTGTTATGGGGCGATAGTTACTTACGTCTGCTTTGTCCCCCTTTCCCTTATATATCATGTTCATTCTACTTAATCGCCATTCATCGGGGACTTTCTCATCCACTATCATTTTGTTCACTACCTGTATTAATGTTTGCTTGGATTTTGGTCCTAACTTCTTTATCAACATAATCGGGATACCATCTGGTCCTGTTGATGTGCCACTAGGAACCTTCTTCTCTGCCCTTTCCCACTCTCCTTGCTCAAGTGAAGCTATTGCTGTAACCGGTCTATCCTCCTTCGATAAATTATGTACCACGTGCTTTGCTGAAAATGTTTCCGTCATCCTTGTTCCTATGTGTTTTATTGCTTCATCCCCTTCTAGTCGAATACCCTCATCTGTAACAATGAACCTTTGTTCTAGCCTAGTTTTATTACTCATTGCATTTAGATGTTTCCAGAATTTTTGGGCTGCTTTTCTATCCTTTTTATTTACTTTGACATCCATTGGGCACCCTTTCTTCTAATTTTCTCATTAATCAAATAGGATGCGTCCCTTCTACACTTTATGAAGGTATCCCATTTTCTGTCTACTTCGGGTTTTGGTTCCCCCCTCTTCTTGGAATATCTGTGTTCCCTGGATGCTTCCTTGCGCTTTTCTATTTCCCTCTTGACCTCCTCATCCCACCAACTCTTGGGTTTGCATCTTTTCCCTTTTAGCTTTACTCCCACCTTAGCTAGCTCTAGCTCCAGTAATCGAGTTAATTTGGTATAAGTCCATTCTGTTTCACTATCCTCAAAAATTACTTTCTCGATTTGTTTGGCTGCTACTTCCAATTGCTTTTCTGAGTAAAAATTTCCCCCTGATTGTTTATCTTGATTCAGTCCTACATTGCTTTTTCTTCTGAAGCTCAACTTGATACGCTTGTGGTCACTACCTAAACTTCTGGAACCATCTTCATCTATGCTCCTTACCCCTAATCTGTTATACATCCTCTGTGACATTAGTGCATAATCTATCGTCGAGTGCAGACTCCCCGCCTTCTAATGTTATGAGCCCTTCACACTTGTCGGTGCTGTTGCATACAACTAAATCATGCCTGTCACACATGTCCTGCAGCATGCTTCCTGTCGAATCCGTGTACCCATCCAGGTCTTCTATGTGTGCATTCATGTCGCCTAATATAATTATCTCGCCCTGTCCTCCTATCTCATCAATGTCGCTTGCAATACATTCTAACATTTTCCTGTTTTCCTCTTTGGCATTAACCCCTGTCCACAGGTATACAAAGCCAAGGAGTGTTTGCTTGCCTGCCACTGTTCCTTTTAGCCATAAATGTTCCCTGCATCCCAGTCTAACCCTTTGAAAATTCATACTTTTATGAATGAATGCCCCAATTCCACCTCCCTTTCTGCTGCCCTCTGTTCTATTGCAATATCCCCATGCGTAGTCTGGGTTACAGGGTGGTTGCTCCATGTCTCTAAGATGTGTTTCCGCTAAACCATATACCATTAATTCCTCCTGTCTTAACTGTTCTTCTATTTCCTCCCATTTCAGTCTATTCCTGCCACCTTGCATGTTAATGAAACCTATATCTGAATTAACTTGGCCCTGGCGCTTGCGTCTTTTTCTTCACCTATGGTTCCATTGTCCGTTTGATCTTAATTCTTCCTTCTCTACACTGGTTCCTTCAGAGCTCTGGGTCCCCCCAAAAAAGCTGTTGCCTGGCGACCTATCCTACTACCCACCTTCTTGCCAGTGGCACCACCGTAGTAGATGCCATCCTGTGCAAAAGGGTGGGGCCTAACCTCGTACACTTCCCTGTTGACCTCCATCACCTCGTATCTTAGTCGTCGACTCAATAGCCTAATTACCCGATTAGTCTCCACGACCCTCCTTTCCGTTTCGCGAGCCTGCCTCTGGACCTCTGGGATTGTGCATATGGTCACATGCACACTCTCAGAGGCCTCTCTAAGCCTACGCATCCCCACCTCCAACTGCGTCTCAAGATTCTGGCTCCTCCCCTGCAGTACATCATTGAGACCAGCATGGATGACCACAAGGTGTTCGCCATCCATGCTACCCACCACCACCTCCCGGGCTCTGGCCATTGCATCCACCATGCACTTTCCCGACTGAGCCTCCACCTGCACCCTCCTGTATGCCTTCACTGCCGTCAGAACGCCTCCCTCAACCCTGGCTACATTCGAGTCCCCGACCACCAGAACTCTCCTGTGCCCCAAACGTTCGCTTCCTAATTCCATCTGTTGGCCTCCGGATCGCTCTAGCTGACTCTCCTGCCGCTGTACGCTTTTGTCGCGAGTTTCCATGCCCGCTTTAACCTTTTTCATTTCGTTCGCATTTTTCTCACTCAATGCTCGCTGCACTACAGCACTGTACGATCGACGAGCCTCGTCCTCCACCTGACACTTCTCCGAACTGGGGTGCCCAGCCGGCCGCGACCTGAGCGCTTCAACCTGTTTTTCTAGCTGGGTCCGCTTTTCCCGCTCTTCTTTAATCTCGCCCACCATTCGCTTCAACAGGGCGGCATTATTCTCCTCCTTTTTAATCAAATCGGCGACCTGAGCTTCCAGCTTAATCCGATCCTCTCGTTCGACCTGCCGGTCCGCATTAAGTGCATTAAACCCAGCTTCCCATTCCCCTTTTAACGCATGAACGGCGTCCCCAAACCGCTTGCACATCTTACACACGAAGCTAGCCTCACCCGCCTCGGCTAAGCTCCCGAACCCTGTCTCATCTAAGTAACACCAACGGTCGCACTCCTGACACTGTACTAACTCCCCGTCCTTGTCCTCCTTAACTTTCCTAGCTTGCCGACCCATCGTCCGGCCGACTACGCCTTGTGAAAGCCCGTCAAAATTCCTATGCGTAAAAACCCGCCAAGAATATTACACAAAACTTCGGCACTACGCAACGTAAAAGCCCGCCAAAATTCCTACAGAAGAAACCTTCGGCACTAGTCAACGTAAGAGCCCGCTTAATATCCTGCACAAAAACCTTCGGCACTGCGCAACGTAAAAGCCCGCCAAAATTCCTACACAAAAAACCTTCGGCACTACACAACGTAAAAGCCCACCAAAATTCCTACACAAAAACCTTCGGCACTACGCAACGTAAACGCCCGCCAAAAATCCTACACCAAAAACTTTCAGCAATACGCAAGGTCAAAGCCTTCCAAAATTTCTACGCAAAAACCTTCGGCACACACACTTCCGCTAGCCTTTCTACCCTTAACTCGGTTTAAAACTACTGCCCGAAAGCATGTACAAGCGCAAAAACCAAAAGGCACTTAGCTTCAGACGTAGTCGCTGGAGCTCCGAAAAAAAGCGTCCGCCTCCGACGGTGTCACGAGGGAACGGCGACGGCAGCGCCACCTCGTAGGTTACGCGGAACTCTGCGGAACCGGAGAGAGGCCCTTCGGGATCCGGCCAGCGTCGCGAGCTGTTGGAGCCGCACGCTCCCGCCACGTTCCGCGGCAGGCGCACGGGGATCCGTTGTGCCTTGCCGCTGGACTTCTGGTTCCAGGCAGAGAAGCGAGCGCAGCAAACGCGCGCTCTGACCGCCTTCCCCAGCAAATACTAGGGGATGGCTTTGCCCCAAGAATGCAGCGCGCACGGGAAAACCCGGCCGCCATTATCGGCGCATACAAATGTTCGCCGCCGATACCTCCGAAGTCGCGCCCCTGCCCCAGCCGGTAAGTCGGAAGTCCTTCTTACGTAGCCTTCTATTTCCGAGGAATGCCTCGTTGATGTTTTGTAGCTAGCTGGCCCGCTCTGTGTATTGATTGCAACTGTAATAAATAGCATATGAGTGTTCACGCTGTGTCGTCCCTTCCCTTTGTCCCTCGAGCACGAACCCCTCCGCGGTTAGCGAGCGGGAACGCTGCATCCGCGGAGTGGGAGTGCGGGCGGGGCGAAAGGCTTTGTCCCCCCATATTTCCACAACTGAAATCCGAATCTCGTCTTATTATAACCTAAGATGAGCCTGGACTTCCCTGCAGACGTAGTGTGCTTGCACGAACCGAAAAATCTGAACTCAATAATAATAATAATAATAATTGGTTTCTGTGGAAAGGAAATCGCGCAGTACCTGTCTCATATATCGTTGGACACCTGAACCGCGCCGTAAGGGAAGGGATAAAGGCGGGAGTGAAAGAAGAAAGGAAGAAAGAGGTACCGTAGTGGAGGGCTTCGGAATAATTTCGGCCACCTGGCATCTTTAACGTGCACTGACTTCGCACAACACACGGGCGCCTTAGCGTTTTTCCTAGCAGAGAAGCTGCTGTTCCTGATTTCTGCAGCAGTAATTTCAGGGCCTTTTATTCGGAAGATCTCGGCCTATGTGACAACCTCGGTTAGCCGTTTGGGCCCGTTTTAGAGATTGTGATCAAATCGTGTCTATTTTCCCATAGCTCAGAGAGACGCCAACTGCAAAAAGATGCTGCTCTCAGAACTCTGCTGTGACAACTGCCCTTTGACTTACAAAAAATTGCAGTTTGTTTGGTAGTGGTCGTGTGCGCATTACTATACACGAAATGTATCTAAGGCTATCATTCCTATGAATCAAATAATTTTGCTGTGTTTTTCACACCATAATCTTCGCCTGATGTGCACAACTGTATTTTAAATGTTTCCTAATAAATGTCCTTTCGTGTTATTTTGTGATTTTTGTGTCGTTTCCAATTTTACGATTATTTTGAAGCCGCTACCATTCCATCATTTAAACGACAGTATGACTGGACATGGCCATTTTTTTTGTGCCATTTAATGCGTATCTCTTTGTGATGTGTTTATCCCACCGAATAGAGCGAAGCGAGAAACATGGCTTCGCCATGCGGTCCAGGTCATTTTTTTTTCCGGCGCCCATTTATTTGTATTGTCACGACTGCAGAACTAATTGATAAAGTGAGTAAATATGTGCGCTCAAAAGTAGTTCAGTTGCGCGATAGGGACTTGTGCATTGGAAACTCCTCGTGATAACAATGGCCGAGCTTGTCACAAATGTTCACTTTAGATTTACTAAGAGCATTCTGGGCCATTGTGCACATTTACATGAAAAGTCCTGAGATGTGTTAAAGCAGCGCTGGTATGTGAGAGCGAATCATTTCAAACTGCGTATTCCGGTCTATCAGCCAGGTAGATGATAGCGCTATCTGTTAGTGAAGAACAGAATGATAGGGGAGCGTGCTGGAGGCGATCCGCAAAACACGCTACTTAAAAAATAACACCGGGCAATGTGTAAACATTACGCCTTCCCTTTGCTTTTGGTGCGCGCTGCGCATATGCAAACCCTTTGGAGGGGTTGCGAGTTTAGCCTCCTTAGAAGCTATTCTCTGAACTCCACACAAACAAACGGTCTAAGTATAATAATATGTTTGTTTACTTGTTTGTTTTGCAGGCAAGTGTTCATTTCGCTTTGACGGCTGCAGAGTTTGAAAAATGCCTGACAACAGTGAGTGAAATATTTCTTTCATACTATTCATGGTATGGCTTGTAGTTTCCCTTGGTGTTCGCACCTTTCTTCTGCGTGTTCTGCTTTACTATTTCATTGCTGCTTCTTAGCAGATCACATAAGCGTGTTATTAGATATAGTCTCATATTAAGTTTTTATTAACCTCATGGCTTAATCAGCATCCACCCGACAAGCCCGAAACTTACTTGTGTTTTTGTGTCTATCAGCAGTAGAACTTCTCTATACTGAGGAATGTTTAACCTGCAAGACACAAACTGAACAAAGAAGGGCCGACTTAGAGTGCTCAGCTAATGTTTTAACAAGAGCGACTTGTCTTTGTCTGGGGCAAGTCCTCTGGACAAGAAAAGCCCGCTTGTAGAAACATATTCTAAGCATCTTTGGGATGCGACCTCTGTTCTTTAGTTTGCGTCAAGAAGTTTGCGTGCACTTTAATACGTGGAAGATAGCATACTGCCGGCTCATTGTAATTCCACGTGATCTGCTGTCCAGTAAAGTCTGAACTTCGATATTTGCTGTTTACGCCTCCTGTTTAATTCTCATTTCCAGCCGGCGCGCATTTAATTTTCGGCAGTTACCTAAAAACAAAAGTTCCGCTAGCATTCATTTAACCGAAATTTCGACCATGTATTCCTCTTCTATAATTCCTGAAACTATTGCAACACTTCTCTAAATGATGTCAGTCCGACATGGCTACTTTTACAAAAAAAAAGGGTAGGTAGCTTATGCATTCAACATGGACTTGAAAAGAGGTTTAAATTCTTGCGTAGCTACACGGCGCTGTTAAGGTTCCCAGAGAGCACAGGGATAAGGTGTGCGGAACAAGGCACTGCCCACGTGAGCTATCTACTAGTGATACGTAAATCTAGTAATACGTAAATCAGAGTACACGCGTATTTTTATTTCCGTGGGCCTAATCTGCGGTTATGTAGTCTGCGACTGAAACTATTTATGCACAGAAACCTAAAAACGAAAACCAAAATAAAAGCGAAGTCGAAGCCGCCACGGGACTGGCTGAAAAGCACTCCACGCGTTGGTTGACTCCTCCTACCTTCAGAGTTGTGTTGAAAGAAAAGGCGGGAGCCGGGATGTTTAATTCGATTTAAATTAGAGATATCGGCCGCACAGGAAAATAATTCGAAGTTTCTAAGAATGCTTGGAACGTGTAGGTCGATTTCCCATGGTGGTAAAATGACGAGTTCAGATTCCTCTTTAGTGCACCTTTAACAGCCATATGGCCTACGAAAGTGACTTTTAGATTAACGATAAGCCCAGCAAGATATAAGGGTCTTTAAATGTGACCAGTTTCAACAGCACTGCCAACTTCAGCGGAGTCTGGCACTTCCCTGCTCAGAACTTCCTTCAATGAGCAGCAGTCATGCGTAACTCCACTACATTGCACGATGTCTTTATGCTGGAGTTCTTTTACAGATAATTTATAGAGTGATGCCAGCCGCATTCATAGCCTCGGTGACAAAACTAGAAGTGGTTGCCAACAGCATAAGGTCCCTTTGCGCGAATTAACCAGAGAAATCTCTCACGTAAGCCACCGTGGATAGCCGGTTCGCGGTATGCCGGCGAAACCTTCTTCATCATCGCCATCGTCCCCAGCAACATAGTCACGTCTACTGTAGGGTAACGGGGTCTTATATATCGATGCAGACTGCTGGGATAGTTTCTTTAGTTGCCTCACCGCAGCGCAAAAACAAAAAAATGAACACGGACGGACGAAAATACATCACAATGCGCTGACTCTAACTGCGCCTACATTTGCACAGCTGAGCGTGCAAGCCTACGCAGGAAAAAAAAACACACAAATATTGAGCTGAAATTTCACGCCCGTCTTAACAGCAGCGATAATCCAAATAAAGAAAAATCATCCCACAATTAAATCAAAAACAATTCTGCGCACTGAAGGGACTCGGTAGACTTTATCAACAAGTGAACGGGCAGCATTGAAACATCTGTGAGTGCTTCAGCATACTCGAGAAAAGGCGGTCCGTATTGCTTAAGAGCACATAAGCTTTCACTTATCTTCAGCGAGCTCATCGGCTTAAGGCGCGTCGAACCTACCCTGGCATCTTTCAGATTCTGAGCCCTCCCGCATGAATCTCTGCGAACTGCATCTACAAGCAGCGTCTCTTGGAACCCTACTTGCCGCGAAATACAGCTGTCCGGCTGATTTCGCAAGTAAAATTTGGGCATCGGCACAAATTTTTTTACGCGGACTCCGAAGGCTTGGGTAACCCGCCGACCACTTCAAAATAGTGGCAACCCGTCCTTTTTGTTAAATAGTTCTTAAGTTTTAATCTACTGGCAGAATAAGTTTTAAATCCAAATTTCCCGACCATAAATGCGTATTTCACTGCCGGGCAAACGTCAGCGTAGCGAGAAAGGGACAGAGAATCAATTTTTACTCAGAACAATGATGTGATGAAGTTGGCTTCAGTTTCCCTTTAACGTGCGTGTGCTGACTTATTCATGCTGTTGTTGTAGTTCTTTTTGTTTCGCCCAAAGCCACTCATACTAGTATCATTTGTGTGGCTTGACATGGTATACGCGAAAGTGTACTGGCGCGAAAAGTCGAAGACAACACAATACAAAATCCTGCTTGAGTGTGCGAGAGCAGCATTTTATTCGCCATCACACACAAATCGTATGTCAAACAAATGCTTTACATGTGATACAGGCGTGTTCATGGTCCACATCGGAGCCTGGGAGGACGCGATTGCAGCAGAAGGGTCTGTGTCGTGTGTCGGTCGCGCCTGAGGAAAGGGAACAGGGCGGATATCGTAAGAAAGGAACAAGGAAGGGCCGGAGGAGTGAATGCGATGCTATTTTGGGCCGAAAGGTCCGGCGCATATATTTTGTGTCAGGACACCCACATCAGACAATAAGGAGCTTCTGGTCGGCTAATAAAATAGGGGGTTTATTAGGGCGACAAAAAATTTCTCTACTGTTATGTGGAGTTTAAGGTCCTAAAGCTGTACATCGGCCAGAGAGATGCCGAAGTGGATGGCTCAGGATTTATTTGGGCAACCTGGGTCCCATTCACGTGCACTGACTTCGAATCGTGAATTGTGCATCTTGCCTCTTTCGGCACACAGCCGACATGGCTGACAGGGCCGGTGTCCGATCCCGCTTCCCGGGGCGTGGTAGCCGAATGCCCTACGACTAAGCCACTGAAGCGTGTAGAAGCGTGCTTCGCGAATGGGTTTCTTCTCGGCAAATGAGGTCACCGATTGAAGACATAAATATATCGTGCTTCAGAAAAATGACTTTGAGTCGCTGCCTTGGGAGGTTTCGGGGAGCATTGCGTTTTTCTTGAGGGCTCAAGTCCTCGAACTCAGATTCAGGAGAGTCCAAGGGATCATTTCCGTTAGCAAGAACATGAGGCCGTCCGTTCTCTCCGATGCCTTCGTGTCCGGGGACCCATTCTTACTTTATTTTAAGATTACTGAGGCATATGATATAAGGTAATGTTTAATATGTCGTGGCATAGTGGTGTTGGCGGAATACCCTCTGGCTTTCTGTGTGAATTATGATGCATTCGGTGCAGTGCCATTGTAGGACGATGGATAGTTGGAGACCTGTTCTTAATACATCCTCAGGCTACATTTGCGGCCTCCAAGATTCGGCGGCTTACAGTGCGTACTCGCAAAATACAAGCGAAATTTTATGCACTGTGCTCAAATTTCATTTCTTTTTTCATCGGTAAATACCGTTTATCATCATCGCTCACTGTTGTTCTTGACCAGGTGCGCTGTTTGGTTGGATGATTTGGAAAAAAATATCATCGTTCGAAACCTCGCTCGTAGCTGGCGGAGATGGGAATTACAAGCGCTTATTTCGAAATTTTCTTCCGGCCTCCCTCGGATTCATTTAGGTCATCGTTTGCGTCTATCTCCCTCTGGTATGCAGGGCGGTAAAGTAGTGGGAATGCTCATGCATATGTGGGCACTTTTCTTTTGAGAAATAGCGGCAGCAGCACAGCATAACTTGCAAGCGCCTGTCAAATGCGCTGAAATTCAATATTCTCCGAGCCAATTGTTTCTCATCATCGGAACCTACGGGCACTACCCGCCTTCGATCAGGGCGATTTTACTTCTTAGAGTATCTCTCTAGCAACCGTGAGCTTTCATGGCCTCCCGTATATCTAGCACGAATTTAGTATTTAGTGACTCGAAATATGCCTACGAAGTTTTCGAAGGGGTGACACCGCAAAGGATGTGGCGAGAAGTGACAAGAGAAACGAGCTGGTTCTTTTTATTCGCTTTTTACACGTGAGCACTTCACATTTCGTACGCTGACCCCGCCTAGGACATCATTGTGCTCTGAAGTGTATTTCAAGAGAAAACAGAACATTAAATGAACGGTTCCATCTTAAAGGTCTCCGTTTTCTTATGGTGGCTCCGAGCGCCGCCGAAGTCCGTGATAAGGAGCAGCTAGTTTTAATGGCTAGGTAGCTTTATTGGCTAGTTGCCGAGTGCTGGTTAAAATTCGGACGGTAAAAACTGCCTAATTTCGATCTGGGTTACGTACCCTGTCGTCTTCTATGACCACATACGGCTGCAGCGGCTTGTACACAGTGATTAAGGGTCATTAGTTTAGGGAGATCGCAGTATGTGGACTTCCACGCATTTGTTCTTTGAAGGCGGCTGCCAATTCGATGTGTTCGGGAATGTTCGCTGCCGATTCGGGAATGTACGCTTTGTAAACAGTTGGACAAAATAAAACATTATTATTATTATTATTATTATTATTATCTGGTGCAGTTCGTCTGCGGGTGTATGTGATAATAAACAGCTTTATGCTGCGTTTATACCTATACTATACCTTCTTCCTTATCCTGATTACCTCTCTGTCATCCTTTCGAATGTTTAGCATTAAATTGTATGACGTTGTTTGTTCAGCTGCTATTCTTGTTTTTAATTTTTGTCTTTTAATTCAAACATCAGGTTGGCTTCAAGGGTATCTTCATCGCCGAGCCATTCAAGGTGTTCGACTACTATCAAATGCTCTGTTCTCTTATACCGGAGCTCCGTCATTCAAAGCCTGGACAGCTGAACTCAGTAAAGTAAGTACATCTGCGCACTAGCTAAATAAGTCTGATATTTGGTTTAGCAGAGATTTTGCCACTGTCATCTCCAGAACTATTGAGGTGCAGTGATATGACGCACACCTGCTTCCTATCATTGTTCACAGCGTGCTTTCAGCCGTTTTTCAACAAGTCTGCCAGGAAAAACTGGAAGTCATTCTTTATTTACGCAGAATTTCACATAATCTTTTTAAGATTTAAGGCAAATTTCTGCACCTTGCAAGCTCTCTAGATTATGCAATCTGGTGGACAAGGGTGACATGAATCCAGGCACTAGCGGCAAGAGGCACTTGGAAGCGAATAAGCTTGTTGCATGTGCAACGGAGGTGGTCTACAAGATTCCCCTCTGTTGTGGGTGTTTTTATATTGAAGAAACCAGTAGGTCTTTAAATGATCGCTTGCGAGAGCACGCGCCTTCCTCCGGGGAGGCGGGGCGTTAGAATCTTCCCGTTCATTTCTGCAGCTGGGGCTGTTGCCCTCAACTCAGCCAGATCCAGATTATCGGAAGAAGGAAGGGATAGTTTGAAAAAGAGATTGTGCAGGCGATTGCCATCTTACTCTCGCAGCCGAATGAATGTGTTAGCTCGCCTTCCGTTTCCATCCTCCAGAAAGGATGGGGTTTCCGTTACACGTGCCCGTTTGGTTGCTTTCTTTGTCTTTTCGACGCGCATTTCGTTCCTGTAAGCTGCGGTTTACATGACCTCGGTTCCACGCGCAAGCGTCATGTTTTAGATCCTCTGATATCTTTTAATGTACTGTTTGCGTCATTTATGCTGAGCATCCCCCTAGCTTCCATGTGCGCATTGGTGTTTTTGTCTCGCCAATGGTCTTGTTTTCAATTTGTGTTTTACTTTCCATCTCACCCGATTGCAAGATGACACGTATCTCTGTCTATAAAAGCCATGAAGCTTTTCAATAAAACCTTAGTTGCGAGCACCGTCCTGTGTCGTCACCTCCCCGTGTCCTGTGTCTGCTGGGTGTATAGCCTCCTGATGTCTCACCAACTGGCCTACACATCTACCCTGCTGAGTTGCTATAATAGTTTAGATAAGTGTCTTGATCCCGAAAGGGAGCCTACAAGTGGCCTCAGTGGAGTTAATGAGAAGGAAGCAATCCTAAGTGCAATGAGCTGATTACCATTTGGAAAAGCGCAGTTCTTCCCAAGAAGTAGGAATTAAGTGTTGGCTGCACTGACCAATGGCCATCTCTATTCAGGCAAATGAGACGGCAAGAGAAAATAAATACGCGTATTTGTAGGTCATACAGTTTCAGATAACTTGTTGCAATAGATGAAATGGTAACGAGGAAGGTTAATAAAAAGGGGAAAGTGGAAAGGAAAAAAGAAGGAAAGAAAAAGAAAAAACGAAAAGGAAAAACGACAGTATCCATTACACCCTTATTCCAGATTTAGTGCCCGAGAAGACAACGTTGCACATCATTGGTTGGGAGCTGCCTTAAAAGGAGTTATTATTAAAACTATTTATGACAATTATTGTCAGATTCATTTTAAACATGATTAACTGTTTGCCCTTCATACGAAATGTAAAATAGAGAGGCCATCAAAGATAAACATTGCCTTTATTACCGGAGTGTTAGAGAAGGGCTTCAGTTGGTTCAGTACGCCAGTTACCAACGAGTCTGTTCTGAATAAGTGAACCTGAATTAAAGTGTGCGGTATTGGATTTTCAAGCGCAGTGAGTCGTTTTGGCCCGCTGATTTCACCGACTTGCTAAGGATTAATATCGCGCGACAATGCTTCTGTCTTTTTCAGATATCCATACCTAAAGGCCGTCATTGCTGATGGTGACCAAAAAGTTTCGTGAGTATCATCACATAAAAAAAATACCGCCTCACTTTAGGTAAATTGAAAGAAAAATGGCACCAAAAATACACATGTTTTTCTGGTTTCCTGCCAGTGCACTCCTAAACAAGTTCCCCCTGACATACTTATGACCTGCTTCTTGAGCTGCGCTCTCAAGATTTAATAATATGTTAGTGTGATCTAGAAAGTCTACGATTGGTCCTATAGCTATGTCTTTTTAACTTCACGCTATCGGTATTCTATCATGCATGCTTATTACTATTACGCAACTATAATTATGAACCGGTTAAACAAAAAACGCCGACAACGCAGATTTTTGTTGCATGTATCAAAGAAACGGCATTTATAGCGACTGCATTGCTCTGCAGATTGTCGCTGTAAGGCTGAACACACGTGTTTTTCCATACGATATCGCGCACCTGCTACAGGTCGCCACTGTACATGCGTTACGTAGTAGGCACTCAGTATGCACATTTACGCTGGCTTTTGGGTTGCACAGCCCATCTATATGTACATTTTACAAGCAGCATGCGCAGCGCCCTTGAGCTGCTAGCCTAAGTTGTAAGCTTCTATAAGCAGGTGCACAGACTTTATGGGGGGTTGGGTTGTTCAGGCTCGCTTTTCATTAGATAGCCGAAAAACATACACCGCGGCAGTTAAGCAGAGAAATTATCCTGTGATCGCTCTTTACCGCTTCTGTTATTAGCCATCACGTGAAGTGGAACGGTAAAATATACAATGTTTTGTTTCAAAAAAGTTTCGACAGTTGCTGCCTTAGTGTTTTCCTTCTTTATTTGCTCGAATAAGCTATTTCTGCGCAAAAGCACAAGCCTTGGTGCACTTCGAACGGCGTTGGTAAATGATGTCAAAGCAGAATTATTTTCAGCAAGGTCACAGGCTGAGCTTATTAACCGTCATCAGTGAAGCAGTCAACGATGCACCTGTCTATATCTGGAAAGGATTATATATACGGTGGACCGACAATTCCAAGAGATAATTGAAACACATAGGCGGCGCCTCAGCTCGCATCTGCAAAAAATCTTTAGAACATGCGCGAACGGTCTTGGATGTGATGAAGATGAATGGTCTTGGATGTGATGAAGGGCCTCATACTTTCTTGCTATCCCTGTTTGCCGGCAATGCTAATTTTGAGCTTGCATTTTTTTCCCTCTCTGTACTTGGAAATGGTGTACCCTGTTTGCCAAAAGTAATCAGTCACCATCACTTGCTTCTAACTGATATAATGCAGACCCTAACGACTTCCCCAAAGCTTAAAACGTCGTGAAAAATCAAGAAGCAGGGTTTTCCTTATGTTGCAGATATTTAGAGCTTGGGAGTGGAAAAAATTCCCCACAATGCGAGTTTGGAGGAATTCATGCTGCGTAGATACTTTGGGCAAAATCGGTACTACGTCTGAATTCAGTTATATGTGTGGTATGTTTGAATCTCCTTTCATGCATTGCAGAAACTCTGTTTCAGAATACAAATGTTATCTTGCTCCCAGTTGCCATCTGGCAAGCCTGGACTGCAATAATAAAAATAAAGATTGCAGTGTGCAATGCAGAAAAAAATCTTAATTCTCTCCATGTAACATGCCGAAGACACTGTTTTCTGAGTACTGAATACAGCATCCAGGGTACTCAGAGCGCCAATAACGCATGCACACTTTGGGAAACTGCGATGAAAACCCAATATCGTGAGGAAACCCAATGTCGTCTTGGTGAGAAAAAACCAATTTCGTGAGCTGTAACTTCAAGTTGGCGGTCGCTGATATAGTTTTCCTATGCTTCGGGAAGTTTTGTTCGATCGCACCATTGGCCGAAGAACGTATGGCACTCGATTTTCGCCATCATATAAATTTTCAGACGTAAAAAAAAGGATATTGCGCGTAGGACTGTATTACAGAGTCAGCAGTGACCATTTCTTTTATTATAATTTGATACAACTCAAGAATAAAGCCGCAAATGGCTTTCAAAGGACCCTCCAGCCAATAAAGTCGACCAAGCGTTATGACATCGTTATTAATGCCCTTTTACTTCCAATGCTGAAATCGCTTGGAGAGTGATATGAAAGTCGATTGAATACAACTTAATTGGATTACACGCGGAGTCATTAAAATCAGTCGACGCCATTGGCTGGAGGGAATCCTTTGAAGGGTCTCAGCCGCTCCGTTGTCGGGTTGTATCCAAATATACTTACTGCGTATTATTTATTTATTTATTGAAAATACCTGCAGCGCCCGTAAGCATTAATGCAGGAGGGAGGGGGAGGATACATAATAAAAAATCAGTATGCCAAAAAATAGAAGAACGCAAAAAAACAAACGCACAGGCACGCACAAAATACAGGTCATGACAGGCGAGTACAGAATGAAGTCGAGTGCACACTGCTACCGATCAGGTAACAGGGCGCGGAACAATGACTCAGGGCGGCACTGGACAATTTGCGGAGGTAGCCTATTCCAGTCATGAATTGTTAGGGGAAAAAATGCAGTTTGATAAGAGTTAACTTTGCATTTCATTTCTCTAATTTCCCGTTCGTGATCGAACCTATTTGAACGAAAATGGGGCGGAAGCAAATAAATGGTTTTATGTTTCCGTGCGAAAGTTTATATAGCATTTCTAATCGATAGTTAGTTCTTCGTGTAGACAAAAGCCCTCATCTATGCTCTAATTTAATGTTAGTAACACTACAGTTGTAGTTATAGTCACGGGGAAGAAATCGCGCAGCACAATACTGTACACTTTGAGCATGTCGTTCAAATTTAAACTTCGCGGTTGGCAAACAACACAGGCATGCACTCATATTGGCCGAATATAAGTGAAATATAGAAGCTCTCTAACTTTTAAAGGCGCCATTCTAAAATTTTGTCTTAAAACATTTAACGTTCTACAAGCTCTAGAAGCAGCGTGCTCGACTTGCTTGTTCCGCGTATGATCGGAGGAGTAGTAAACGCCAATGTATATGTAATCAGATACTCTGCACAATACGATTGAGTCTACATTGTATTCAACAAAGAACGGATGATGCCTGCATGTAAAGGACTGACACTTTTTTGTATTTAAGGACATCATAAAGCGACGGTGTGGTCCACAGTTGGCAAGAACAGTATGTTTCTCGGCACAGAACGAACACTGCCAAAGAAGGTTACGCTAATTCAACGGCGTACGACATTTACGTGGCATGACAAGAGATTAAATAACATAAGAAACGACATTTGAACCCATGAGATAATTATTTCTCTAAGGCCCATTGTTCAGCAGCGATGAATCATCCCTTGGGGTTCTATAGCGCAAAATGAAGCGACAAGACCGGACAGGAGCGCTTGCCCTTCTGCAGTCTTTGCTCCGGCGCATTCTTATGTCAACGGCTGTTGCTGTTAGCGCTCGCATTCCTCGGAAGGGTTCCCGATTGTCCGTTCCCCACTCCAGAGTGCCGTAGTACAGCAGTTGCTGTGCAAGGACGAACACGCAGCAGTATTCAAGTGGTTGAGATGGGCTATAGAGTAGAGACCTTTTTTTATTGGTATCGACGTGCTGGAAGTGGTAAAGGAATTCGTATACTTTGGGCAGGTAGTGACAGCTAATGCGGATCATGAGAGGAAATAACTAGAAGACGAAGAATGGGGTAGAGCGCAAATGGCAGGTTCTCTGAGATCATGAATGGCAGTTCACCAATATCCCTCAAGAGATAGGTGTACAACAGCTGTATCTTTCCATTACTCACCTACGAGGCAGAACATAGAGGCTAACGAAACGGGTTCATCTTAAGTTAAGGACAACGCAGCGAGCTACGGAAAAAAAATGGTAATGTAATGTTGGGAGACGGGAAGCGGACAGAGTGGGTGAGGGAATAATAATAATAATTGGTTTTATGGGGAAAGGAAATGGCTTAGTATCTGTCTTATATATCGTTGGACATCTGAACCGTGCCGTAAGGGAAGGGATAAAGGAGGGACTGAGGGAAGAAAGGAAGGAAGAGGTGCCGTAGTGGAGGGCTCCGGAATAATTTCGGCCACCTGGGGATCTTTAATGTGCACTGACATCGCACAGCACACGGGCGCCTTAGCGTTTTTCCTCCATAAAAAAAAGCAGCCGCCGCGGTGTTTTTATGGAGGAAAAGCGCTAAGGCGCCCGTGTGCTGTGAGATGAGGTGAGTGCTGTGCGATGATGATGAGTGGGTGAGGAAACAAACGCGTGTTAATGACATCCTAGTCGAAATCAAGAAGAAGAAATGGGCTTGGGCAGTGCATGTAATGCGAAGGCAAGAGAACCGCTGGTCCTTAAGGGTTACGGAGTGGATTCCAAGAGAAGGCAAGCGTAGCAGGGGGCGGCAGAAAATTAGGTGGCCGGATGAGATTACTAAGTTTTCGGGCATATGGTGGGCGCAGCTGGAAAAGGTGAGGCTTAATTGTAGAGACATGGGAGAGGCCTTTGCCCTGCAGTGGGCGTAGTCAGGCTTATGATGATGATACAAAGCTTTGGGTATTTTTGTAACACCGTTTCTTTTAAACACAGTCTAATTTTACAGCTGCAATACATAATGAGAACGCTGGATTTCGAGCAGTCTATACCTTAATGCCGTCACTAGTGGGCGCAAACTACTGCGTTTAATTTTGTGGCTGGTTTTGAGCCAATATACTATTTGCATCGACCGCATTCGCAGGGGTTGTATCTCGTTCCAAGAGCTGCTGCAGGGCGGCGGCGAAGCTGACCTCCAAGCAGCTCAGCAGGAAGTAAGCATGGACGACCCTTTCACCATTGTCTTCACATCGGTACGTGCTCCAACGCGCGCTTCTCATTACAGCTGCTCTGTTAAATAGATTATTATCAAAACAGCAGTACTAATGGATTTCATACATGTACATCATTCGCACTTCTTCCTCTATCTTTGCGGTGTTTTAAGTTTCCATTTAGAGCTATGAAAACTTGGAACGCACCATCCGAAAAGTTCTCGTGATACTCATGATAACAAGTATTTCTTAGAGGACATAAAACGCAGCGCCAAGATTATGTCGGCTCGTTTACGGTCCTAAACTGCCACATTAAGGATTAATTTAGAGAAGCAACGTCTCCAAAGAGGTTTGCTTTCTGCTTAGGCACCTTGGTTATTTCTTTTATGTTTGTAAATAATAAAATAAGTTGATCGATGTATCCTGGTCGGGCTGCGTGCAGAGAAAATCTAGAAAACTAAATTCCACCACTCTTGCGGAGTTACTTTCCCTCAACACTTAAAGGAGAAAAATGCCGTAATGCTTGCAAACGATGCTAGGAAACCAGTCCGATCATGCCTGTAGTGGAGACTGAAGTACTTTGCCATAGGAAAAGTTCACTTAGGAAGGGAAAATTAGTGTACATAAGCAACAATATGAGCGGCGCAAAATAGCTGGGCAGTATTGCAGATCCAGGAGTAAATCCTTCCTTTTTTACAAGTTTCATAGCATATCTGTGGAAGGACATCTGTGTTATTTTTAAGTGTAAAGTCACCACGGGCTTGCCTTGTCACCTTTTTGATTATTGTATAACTTGTTCGTGAGAGAAGCTCGTGAGACTATAGGGGAGAGAGAAAAAGAGATTCCAAGATGGAAACATACAAGACTGTGTAATGCTAAATACCATTCACAAAGCACACACCACAATGCCGCGGCTTAATGTATCTACGCGGCTACTATGACACGCATGAAGCTCAGTTTTGATTTACAATTTCAATACAAGAAACTGTGTGCAACTCACAGGATGAAAATTCGGACGATTTAAATTGAAAACAGAACCTAACAAACTAAGTAAACTACTAAGCGGGATCATAACACAATAGATGTCCTCAAACAAGACTTTCTGAGTAATATAACGCACGACGATCTTCTCTTGCAGGGAACAACAGGCAATCCAAAAGCCGCAGTACTGAGCCATCACAACTTCGTCAACAATATTATCGCCTATGACTACAGGGCAGACCTGACAACGGTAAGCATAAGGTGCCGACCAGCATTACCTATGGGAATTTATATTCAGTGACCGGAGTCATACTGTGCGAAAATCATCAATGTTTGCAAATCTGAGCGAAATAATTTTCTGCCACACAAAGCGCATTAAAAAATAAATGCATCATAACTTCATTATTAGTAATATAGCTTTCGCTAATTTTAAGTCATCGACTGAAGAAATCGTCTGATAATTAATCCAAATCAAGCAAAGAGAGTGCGTACTTGCTGTAGAGAAAACATAGTGCAGTCCGTTTGAATACGCCTGAGCACAGACCATTTAAAAATATACTAGTCCATAAAACATTTTCAGTCTACTGCATGGTACGCCTTTACTACCTCAATGCAGGAATGCAAAAGTATTGGCGCCTGTTTTTCTGCCATGCATGGACGGCGAGCGTTGGCAGTTAAGAAGCCTTTATGCACCCGTTTTGTTGCGCTTGTCTTTTGCGCCTTCGAACAGGACGGCGAGAAGGTGGTCAACGCCCACCTCCAGCGAAACCTCCATCACATGTAAAGCTTCGTTTGCCGCCTAGTGCCTAAGGGTGTCATGAAGGTCTGGCACCACTCCATGCGGCAGACACCATCTTATTTTACAAGATATTGCCCGCTTAGCCTACCTCGGCCTCTGCTTGCGAGCCCGATCTTGCTGTCGCATCCCTGCTTTTGCAGCAATAGCTACATTACGGTAGCATTTCGAGCCTTCAGCGCGGCGGCGCCGTGGCGGTGGCGGCGCCGCCACGCTCTCACGTGGTTTGTCACGTGGTGCGGAGCAGCTGCCGGCGGCGTGGCGCCGTGGCTGATCACATGGTTCGTCACGTGACCAGCCACGTGGTGCGGAACAGCTGCCGGCGAAACTGAGCTGTAACAGCTGTGCGCATGCGCCGTGCCAAGTGGGACGAAGATGGAGAAGGAACGCCCAGCGAAACAGAGCGGCGAAAGACGGACTTTGCAGTTCCATTGAGCAAGTTCCACTCGGCCAGCTGTAGCTATCGCCTCACTCCAAGTTTAGCCAGAGCTAAACCACCACCAAATTTTTGCCTTCGTTTCTCGTTTCTTAGCGCTGCTTTTCTGCCAGGGAGGCGTTTTGGTATACCCCTAGAGTACTTGGATTCTCGCTCTCACCTCACCCTCGATCCAGCCGTCCTACTTTCACTAAGCTCTGCGCGCCGGTCCTCTTCCGCTAAGCCGCGGTGGTCGCTTCGGCGCAACACGCGTCTTTGACCTTTTTTTGGCTGCCTTCTATCCACATGGGGAATTTTGGTCTAGTTGAGTGGAGTAGAAAGAACCATGCATTTCGTTCTTCTTATCTGGCCTTGCTCAACCTGGCCCCTTCCCTTGTGTTCAGCTGCTGATCCCAAGGCCGTGGGTTGCATTTGGGCCGTAGAGGTCATATTTTGGTAGAAATGCAATACAAAAACGTCTGTGTGCTGGGCAATGTCAGCGCACGTTAAAGGACCCATGGTGGTCGGGATTAATGCGATCCCTCCACTAACGCGTTTCTTATTGTCCATGCATCGCTTCTAGACATTGAAGCTCACAATTAACTATTTTTTTATTCAGGCTGCGACGTACTGCTACTTCTAACGTTCTATTCTCTTGCGCGTTTCTCTCCGGCGTGCGAGCAAACTAAAATCGATGTCCGGACTTGTGCAAAAAAAAAACATCAAGCACGAACCGCGACTGAATACCTCGGCTGTAAGCGGGCGCTCGTGATTTTTTTCGTTATCGTCGGCGTTCTTGTTGACGCGTACAGCACCATCTTATAACCAGTGCACAAGCAGTTCGACTCTCTGGTGCAAAAAGCTTTCTGAACAGGCATACACGCGTTCATTGGTGAGGGCGTAAAGCACAGCGGAGTGTGACGAACGGTTCTGAATGTAATCTAGAACGTCCGCTGAACCGCCAGTGGCTAGGTAGTTGTTCGTGACTACTGGAGTGGCAAAAGCACCAGTGTAGCTTTTGTGCCACACTGGAATCGATAGAGACAATGGTGTTAGAAATAAAGCCGTAGTTTTTTAGATGCGGAAAGTCGATTGCCGCGTAGAGTTCTCTGCTGAAATGACGCAGCAAATTGTGTAACACAAGTGTGCTGCAGCAGTTGCTGCTCACTGCAACCTAACAAGCGATCTCCGCATGGATGTATGCGTCTTTGAAGCGTCCGGTTTCTTCAATGACACCGAGCGACGCGTTCGGCTGTGTCCTCGTGTCCTCTAGCGGCCGCACGGAGAAACCGTCGCCGATAATAGTCCGCTTCTGCGCCACTGCATGAAATCATGCTTGCGTTCCGGGCTTTGTATACCTTTGACAGTTTACTAATCCCTATGCCCGGACAATCGGTTTATCAGTGTTGCCATCGAGCGCGTGGACGTGCAGGATGTTCGCCTCTGGCATAAAGGATGACCACTGACGATGATAATAGCATACCGGAGACGCACTAGCGGGGACGCATACCTGTTTACCGGTCGCCGGCTGCACACGCCCTATGGCCCTGTCTGGCCCCAACAATGCTACTGCGCATGCGCAAGAAGGGTCCGGTAAAACGGTACACGCCTCTGCTAGTACGTCTCCGGTATACGAAAAACGACTAATGTGTCAGTGCGGTACCGTCTCCACTTGCGCTTCGACGCAGTCGCTATTATCGCTTTGAATCGACCACCACGTGTTATGAATGCGACAACCCAGACCTTTATCATTGGGGTGCTCTCTGCACCACAATTCTTTCTGACCAATTGATTTTCAGCTTGTGTTACTTGTATATGAAATCACCTGTCAGGAACACTGCTTTCATGCTTGCCTTGTCAGCTGAGTGGTCTCATGTGTCATTCGAGAGAGCTGTAAATTTCTCACCGACTCGTACGACGAAACGAATTCTAAAGCGCCCTGAGCTGGTTTGAATAATTCCAGCTGAGCTTGCTTTGGAACTTTTTTTTTTGTAGTACGCGACCAACTTTCGGAAAGAAATTTGGGCTAATCACCAGCTAGGTTCCGAATTCAGTTATAGATGTTTTGGGTGCGATGACTGACTGGCATTAACGGGTATGGGAGAGAAGAGCGTTGTTTGCTTGAAAAAGCAGAAGAAAAGCTCGCGCTCCTCGTTGGAAAAGGGAATAACGGAAGGAAATACATTCAGGTGGATATCGAGACAATGCCTAATAGCGCTGCGCTACGAGTGGTCACGAAGAAGAGTGGCGAAGGCACGGAGCACTGCAATATTTGACTGTGCTGGTAAAATTCTAGCGGGCTCGCTACAAGTGCCGCTGATGCACTTTAGTACTTTAGCCCCCTATTGAAATTTGGGGACTCTGTTCCTCCGTAGAGGCATTCGGAGATTCAGAGGCTGGCGCAACAGCGACATATCCGCTGTGCGACAAATGGCAGAAAGATGTGCGCTTGGTGCGAAAGAAATTGCGCAGCAGGGTCGTGCGTCATTAGCAGTTGAACGCACCTTCGTCAGCCACGTCAGAAACAATAAATAAGGATTTACGGATATTACTGTAAGACGAGGTGAGCGACAATGTAAAGTTGCATCTCGGAGGAACCGGCCTATTTGCAGTCGCACTGAATAAGTTGCGTAAACAATCATTGTGGCAGTGATGAAAACTGGTGCTTTGATATTTTTCCTCCATCCCCTTTAGGACATGGTTCTCTGCGTCCCCCTGCCTTTTTTTCACGTGTACGGCTTGAGCGTGACTCTCGGCCGGCCCTTGGTGCCCGGGCTCAGGGCTGTCGTGCCTTCCCCCAGCTACGACGTTGCCGCCATCCTCAAAGCCATCCAAGAACAGAGGTACGCCACGTTTCACATCCCGATTGTCTTGTCTAGCACATGTTGCCTGGTACAGCAGCAAAATACCCAGAAGGGCAAATGAGAAACTTTTCTACCCTGTTCTGGATGGAACATACCAACAATAAATTTTCCGTCTTTTTTGGCGTAGCATATCATAAATGTGGCACTTTGAGGAAATGGTACAGCGTAACGAAATTTAGAGGAAGATCCAGCTACTCTACCGCGCACCTGTGGAGCGCTGTGAGCGATGCCTATGAAGTCGCGTCACTCTGTGGCGCATGTGCCACATGACATTCTCTGCAACGCCTCGGCTGGCGCAACGAGGAGCGGCGGACACCGAAGCGTAGGCGTACATTAAAGCGACACTTGCATTACGGAGTCACGCCACTTCACATGCATTGCCCAAAGAAAAGCACAGTTGCGTGAATTTCGAAATGCGCGGGAAAACGCCCAGATTTTGTTGAGGAATAGCACCGACTGTCTCCGTGTTTTCGAAATTCTAAAAGCACATAACGCTGTTACCAACAGCAACCTACGAATCTAGAATTGAAACTAGGCGCCTAACTCTAATAGTTAAAATTTTAAATAATAGATACTAGTTAGCCGGCGTGCTATTAAGACGATTCACCAATTTTCCGATGTCGATTATTACTGGTGATACTTGTTTACCTCAAAAGCTATTTCTGAGAATTACTAGCAATTTGCCAGTAAACACCCTCTACAGTTTCATGTGACAACATCTTTGCAAGCTTCTTGTGTAAGTCTTGTTAGGTTTCCATATTCTGTGTTTGTGCATAGTGTATATTAGTGAATGCCCCTATCCCATATTCAACCTATATTCTGTAGTCTACCTGTATTCTACCCATATTCTCTATTATACCTATATTTTGTATTTGTAGTACTGTATATTTGTGTATACCCCTATCCTGTATTCTACCTATAAACTGTATTCTGCCTGTATTCTACCTATATTCTATATTATACCTATGTACTCTATTTGTACATAGTGTATATTAGTGTATACCCCTAACCTTTCTTGCTATCGCTCCCCCTTTCGTTCCCTCTCCCTGTCCTCTCCTTGTCCTTTTATTCCCGCTAGTCGCAGCTAAGCTCCTTCATGTTCCGATGGCAGATGCCGCGGCTAGCGACATCTTTTCCTTCCATTGTTATTGTATTAATATATAGCCACTAACAAGAACAACATTACAAGAATTCCTTATTCAATAACAAAAAGCACGCATGAAAATCACTCGCGCCTAGAGCTGCCTTCTTAAATTAAGCTTGGTCCTGACTGCTAACGTTGTGGATCCTTCAAGAACAGAAAAAAAAAACTAGTAGAATGGGGATATCGTGCTGAATCACCTCATTCCGCTTTACGTTAGCACCAGGACGTTCCATTCGAAGAGAGGAATTCTGGTACTGGATCCCAGGCCATGCAGGCAGCATTTCGGTGGAGGCTCAGATCCGCTGGAGAAGTGAAATTTTATCCTGCATTAAGGTGGGCAAAGTGGTCGATATTATAGGAAATTTTTTTTCCGCTCGCCATTCTTCATTACCCACCTGCCAGTTTCTCATATTACCATCTGTAAATTTGACACACCCTCTGCGCGCCTATACAGCCATTAGGGCGATCATTCCGAAAGAATAAAAGACGGCCTGAAAGGCTCCTACCATACCATTTGTTACTAATGTTATAGCATTTAAACGTTCGTGCACGCCAAAACATGCCGTTCTCTGACACGAAATTCAGCACTTGGTCAAGAGAGGAGTGGCGTCATCAATATCTCGTGATGTCAAAGAAACAATCAGATGATGGCACCAACTTTCAAAATGCCTCACCACCGGATGAGCTGGTAAGATGCGACTGTATCGAGATCGATACTAGAGAGGGCACGCGTAGCAGGGGCGCCAGAGTGTCAAGAGGGAGTATTCATTAAAATGAGATTGAGGTTGAGGTTTGTTTCCTTCAAAAATGAAAGAGGGAACTGCGAAGAAATAACAAATATTAACATAGTGTGAAGAGAACAAAATACACTGCATCAAACGACAGTATCACCGTGAAAAATTACTTTTGATACAAAGACAGTGCACCATAAATCAAATCAAAGGCAGTGTATAAACATGGCATGAGGTCACTAAGGAAAACGCACACACAAACAGCACGACACGAAAATAAGAGATACTACGCAAAGTAAAAACTGAAATTATATTGAGTCAGTGCTGATTAGTAACCTTTTGATGTCTTTTTTAAATGTGTTCTTAGGGAGATCAAACATGACACTTAAAGATGGGTTATTGAGAACGACTGAAATCTGGTAATCGAGCTTTTGTTTGCCGTAATTTGTCGTTGTTTTAGGGACCAAGTTTCTGTGTTGCCGAAGGGGGTATTTAGAAGGAGGGTGGTTTGGAGCAATGGAATACAAACGATTACGTTTGTATTCCATTGCTGAAATACGTTATGGTCGCGAGTGGGTTTTGAACCCGCGACGGCGCGAAAAAATCCGCTTCGCTGGCCACTGCATTAGAATCATCGCCGCATCCGCCCACCTCGCGTGTTCGGAAGCCTCTCGCACTGTGCCTTGGATGTTGTCGTCTTCATCAACTTCCACCCGTGGCCCAATGGATCCGGCCCCATAATGTTTATGGCGAAACTTCACATTCCTAGCACTTTACGTGCATGAATTTTCAATATCGTTGCATGTTCCCAGGTGCGCCACCCTTAATGTTATGCACTTTGATTACAATGTTTTTCAGGTGTACCGACATGAGCGGATCCCCAACCATGTTCGTGGACATAATTGAAAGCCCGCTGCTTCAGCACTACGACGTCTCATCTCTAAGACGAGGTGAGAGCCTTTTTCTTTTATGGCCCCTCTCTATTCTCTGCGTTGGAGATGAATAGCTGGCAACGAATTTTCTGGCAGAGATTGTCGAGTAGGCCCTAATTCCTCTTTGCTACTTACTACAAGTTAAATTTTTGGAAAGTCCGTGCAAATAACACCATGACAAGGCGATTGCATCGTTGGTAACATTTCCCATAATAAACACAAGAGCAATAATGAGACTTGGTTCTTACGTCAACAATAATAAAGAAATGTTTAGAGTTTGTTGAAGCCTCACAAGGCCTTCCATACCAGCGCTCTGCAAGAAAGGAGAAAATGGACAAAAATTTAAAAGGGCGCTCGGCTACTGATTCGGAGTTCTCGGGTTCGAACCCCACCGCGGCGGCTGCGTTTTTATGGAGGCAGGATACTAAGGCGCCCGTTTGCAGTGCAATGGCAGTGCATGTTAAAGATCCCCATGTGGTCGAAATTATTCCGGAGCCCTCCACTACGGCACCTCTTTCTTCCTTTCTTCTTTCGCTCCCTCCATTATTCCTTCCTTTACGGCGCGGTTCAGGTGCCCGACGATATGAGACAGATACTGCGCCATTTCCTTTCCCTAAACACCAATTAATAGTAATAATAATAATAATAATAAACAAATTATAACTGGGTACTTGTGATACACTCCCTAAACGCATTTACTAGAATGATAGAAAAATTAGAAAGAAACACAAGAAAAAAACAGTTGTTGCGCACAAAGAGCTCGCATATTCTGAAGTTAAGAACGAAGTCAAATGCTTAGGCATGCAAAGGAAGCACATTTCTTGAAATTACAGTTTAATATCACTAAATAAACTTTTTTTGCCTATGACAAGAGCTCCATATTGCAATACTAACCATAAATTTTTTCGCATATGACAAGCGCGCCATATTCCGAAATTCTGTGCTACCATGTCTATGAGTACCAACCATGGCTTCCACATTTCTATGGAAGTGAAAGGCTAAATGTCCGTGCGTGCTGCGAGATATAAGTGCAGGTTAAAAATCCCCAAATGGTTTTAAATATTTCAGTTAAATATTTCTCTTTCCCTCCTTCATTCCTTCCTCCATCTCTTTTCCAAAGGCTCGGTGGAGGTGTCCACCGAGAAGTGGGGCAGTTACTGTGCGTTCCCTTTACTGAAAACCAGTTTACTTCCTTGCGTCATTTATTTCGCTCCCGCGCGGTATTCTTCATGTTGACATGATGTAATTGAACATTACATTATGGCATTACAGCCTGAAATATGCATCCACAGCGACACTGTTCGAGACGTGTTCAGATTTCGATAAGTCCATGCATAAGAGAATACTAACGGCGCTACTGCTGCGAAGTAGGGAAATGAATAAAGTTGAGGTTCTGAGATGTCGACATATAAAAAGAAATAATTTCATTTCACTTGATTGTGTTATATTCAAGCCATAATAAGGTAATTTGCAAAAACATTGTAAATCATCACTGTAATAAAAACGTGACCTAGCTGCAAAGACGCGAAACTTTTTAGCGAAACTTTTAGTGAAAAATATGACCTGGAGCTGATCTTTTTGCGCCCTCTGCCGCAGTAGAACACTCTTGAGGTTGAATTAATGCCATCTGCCTAAATAGTCGAGTACTGTTCACAACGCATGGTTTCTCAGAATCGTGTGCAGCTGCGAATCTGTGTGGAGCTTTGTACGTTTCTGAACGCATGAAATAGACGTTGAGTAAATTGGGCATTCAAAAAGCGTACACTCTTAACATTAATACGCATATATGGGAGTAAAAACGGAGTAAGGCTTACTCTCGCGCACTCCAGTTTACGAAAAGTTGTGTGCTTGAGGACAGCTTACCTTTTTAATCCTTTCTGTTTAGAGCGGACCTCACATTAATAACTCATCATACGTTTACTTCACACGAGGCCTATTACAAATATGGCGCGTCTTTCATATTAAAGCGAAAAATTGCCTGCTTAAACTAAGGCCTTGTGTCTGGATAGTCGTCTTGTATCATGCTTTCCAATGCATTCATTTGTTCCACTCTGAAACGTTTCTAGAAAACTTTTACGAGGTAAAGTGCAACTATCGTCATGCTTGTGTTCACACGTGCTGCTCAGGGCCTTTATTTAAGTATGCTGCTTCGTTTGCCCACAACAGCATGCGTCCTGAATAATTTTTTTTACCGCAAAATGCTTTCAATTTCTGAGTAGCTGAGCGAACAAACTACTGTAAAATAACCTTTTGTACTTAAAAGTTATGTGCGTGAATCTGCAGAGAACTTATACAGCACTGAATAATAAGTACAGATGCCCACAAGAAAAGAGAGTACAAAAGCGAATGCTTTTCGTACATCAGCCTCGTCACCTATACGAATTGTTGCCTGGATTGGTCAGCGTCTGCAAGAAACGAAGTCGGTTGTGTGAAATGCACTTACAAAAAAAACGCCGACAAAAAGTACTATATCACGCTAAACCATACATGACTCAGTCAAAATATTTTCGTTTTATTAATGAGCGCCGTAGACGATTTTGGCTGTAGTTCTCTGTGTGACCCATGCCAGCATGTTACGCGTCTGACGCGTGCCACGTTTTGCAGCCGAGGCAGGGGGAAACGTGGTCACGCCCTCTGTCCGGAAACTAATCCGGGAGAAGCTCAACATTCCAGTTAGGGTGAGTACTGTGAATATTATTTTTTCCCAAATCAGGGATGGATGTTAGAGAGAAAGAGGGGGGTTACCCTTGCCCCAAACACCTCAAGAGAGAGTGACCCTGAAATTCATCCTTGTCTTAAAATTGTAAAAGAAACTATACAAAAATGTTAAAGGTATAATCCGTGCTACGCCTGTTTGCCCCGCTGCAGGATTGCATGCACAGTGTTCAGTGTCACAATCTTATGTATATACAAAGACGAACAGGAAGAATGTTGTCTCTAAAAGAAACCTTTATGTACTCGTTTCATTAAGTCACTTCCAAGCCCACACCGATGCCGCAGCGCGTACATGTCTGCTTACTATCACCGTCTGTTATCATTGTCCCGGCACACCAACTTGTTTTTAATTTTATTTGCTTTCCAAGCGTGTCACGGCTTTCAGGTTGAGGTCGTTCTGGTGGATACAAAAAACGAGGACATTGGCGTTGGCAGAAGTACATTTATAGACAATTTGTACACTTATGCACTTGACAAGCTAACCAGGCTTACAAAAAGTATCACATTCGAAGAAACGGGGACACTATAAGCACGTGCGAGAGTTGCTACGAGCTTATGCTCGAACACAAGAAAGCATGGTCAAGCTCTCCTCTTTTGGCCAAATTATGAGGATATTATGCATTTTAAGCGGACAGAATTTCCCCTCGTACGATATGTTTGGTGAATAATTGCAGTTTTTCTTCTACTTTGCTGCGTAAAAGTTAAAGCCAAGTTTTGGCGATGTTGTTTTTGATATCATTCAAATTGGAAAGTAACCATTACAAGAGCAGGTTCCCTTTGTATTAGCTTCTACGGCCTGCATATCGTTTCGCACAGAGGGAGTACGGGGGGTATCTGTTGCTGCAGCAACAGCTTCGGCGGACGTGGTTGGTGGTTTGGCCTCTATTTCGACTTCCAAATATTTGCACGCGGCAGCGATAGTGGCCTAGTTGGAGTTGGTCATTTTCTAGCGTTTTCTCGCGATGTGGCCGAACGGACGGAGAACAACCTGGGCACAGAGAGATTTCAAAGTATAGCCGTTAACTGCCTTCCTACATTGAAAAAAAAATGGCAGTGGTTTAATTAGCTCTGCTTAAACCTGGAGTGACGCGATAGCTACAGCTGGGCGAGTGGAACATGCTCACGTCACCAACCACGTGGCGAACCACGCGATCAACCACGGCGCAGCGTAGCCGGCAGCTGCTTTGCACCACGTGACCAACCACGTGACAGCGTGGCGGCGTGCCACCCTGTGGCTTCGCCGCCACGCTGAAGGCTCGAAATACTACCGTAATGTGGTTATCGCTACAAAATACTTCTGAGGACCCTTTAAGCTCGCTCATATTGCATCAATCAGTAAGCAGTCGACAATGGGCATTAAAGCTTTTCTTTTCAGACTGTACTAAAAACGTCAAGCACAAGTATTCTTCGTGACCTGGAACATTTTATTTTTAATATAGGTAACGCAGTATGGCACAATGCAGCAATCGAAGACCAATTAAGCAGAATACCGGAGGCAGACTTGCGTTTAACGAAATAATGTGCGCGTCCGCTTTGAGGCGAATACCGGAGCCAGTGCACCTAATTTCAAGGTCCACTTTAACTGGATGAGCAGGAATGCGGATTGCTTGGAGCACACCCGCCGCTTCTGCGCACATGTCCAACTAATTAATGCACATGAAATTCATGGCGAGGATTCCGCGGAAGAATTTTGAAGATGAGTCGTCGCAGCCGCTTAAGGCATAACGAAACACACGATAAAAACTCATTCCAACTTACAACTCTCGCCTCTCGTCGTAAACTTCATAGACTGTTTATTTCATAAAAATCTTTTACAGCCCTTTTTTGTACAACAAAATTCCTATTCCAGTGTTGTTTATCTCACGGTGCATTCTTCACGCACACAAAATCGACATTCGTCTTCATCGCATAAAAACTTCCATTTAGTCATTCATTCCGCGTACATAAAACGATTTTCCAGGAACTACCTTACCCGTTTAGCCACCTCGACTGTTAATAATTGGTATTTTCGCAGTCACGTAGCTAACTGTGTAAATAGGAACCTAACAAAGCTTGTAAATTATTTTAGCCAATATTGTAAAATCCGGCACATGCCTGTAATTCAGACGTTTTACCTAACTCCACCCCTCTGTAGTTCCTTTGGCTGTGAGGGAGGTCCAATAAATGCTTTTACAGAGAACAGAAACAGAGCAATATGGGTTGGAGTCGGAAAGAGGAAAGACCTAATAGTAGCTAATCATAAGAAATGTGAAGTTGGGCACGGCGCTTTCCATGATGCACACACACACAAGCGCACACACGCACACACACACACGCACGCGCGCGCACACGCACGCGCACGCACACACACACACACACACACACACACACACACACACACACACACACACACACACACACACACACACACACACACACACACACACACACACACACACACACACACACACACACACGCCAGTTGTTCCAACAGAGCTTGAGCTTGGGCCAATTGGTGCATCTTGAAATTGTAACCAAAGGAGTGTACCCGCGGCTACCAAGACGCATACACAAGAACAGAGACGTCAGATACGGACGGGCGTGTGTACCAAAGGTCTCTTTTCTTGTGTAAGCGTCTCTGTATCTGCTTGTGCCCCCCTTTGTTAATAGTTACCAGTTGGTTCAGCAAAAAATTGCTAAGAAGTGTAAAGACGAGTATAGGCTGGTCGAGAATAAAGCCAGAAACAAATTTTCTACCGCGGCGGCCGTCGGTAACGTAAACCATCTTGATTATTCCAAATATCCATTATCATTTTACTCGGGTGTGTGGACTGGTAAGTCGCATTAAGCGATAGGGTAAGAAAAGGGTGGTGATCTCCAGTAACATGGCCGTCGCGAAGAAGTAAATGTAAGAACACGGCGTGATACAGCGGCGCAAGTGGTAAGAATTTGGCGTCATAAGCAATTCAGCAAGTCCCCAGAGGCAGGTGAGTCTGCAAGGAGCTTCACTGGAGCCTCATGTGCTGTCCTTCGGTATTGTGCGGAAAAATGCGCGATATTTCCTTGCTAAGCATGGCTTCAGAGAATGGCTTTTCAATCGTGGAAAAAGATGACCTTATCCTTGGCTTCCAAATAATTGCTCTAACCAGCACACTATGCTAATTAAACATTTAAAGAGAAAATTTTATATATTTGATGGTGACATTGAATATAAACTTTAATGACGGAAGGACTGCTGTGGCCGAAGAGTGCCATGATACAAGGTCATTACAGAAAGTGGGGTAGGTCAAAGACCCATTTCCAAGCATTTTCTCTCTAGATAAGCCGAGCAGGCCAGGGGAAGGTTTTTACCAATTATATCACTGGTGGGTACCCGGCACATTGGTGATCCAACCCCACACGTCGCGCATGCGAGGCGGATGCTCAAGTAGTAGTAGTTGAAACATTTATTCCAAAAAGGTAGGATAGAGAGGCGAAAATACAGGTTTTGGGTGGAGTCCTTATTTCAGGACCCCAATGTCCACCGCAGTTGCTCTTGCTTGGGATATCAGCTTTCGCTGCGTCGCCAAGTTAGAGCTGAGCAGGGCAGACTCCCACTGTTCCTCGGAGTGATGTTTGTCTAGTTCGGGGGGGCTTGGGACCGGAGCAGCCCCACGTTACATGATATGTTGTTGGAGTTCCGCCACACCAGGGGCAGATGCTGTCATATCTCTCGGGGAAGATGATGTGGTACTTGTGTAGGTTAGGAAAGGTGTTTGTTTGTAGTTGCCATTCCCTCGCCTCTGCCGCCGTTAGCTTACGGTGTGGTGGGAGATAGACGTCTTTGTGTTCGGAGAAGGAGGAGGCGCTCGCCGTACGTAGAGGGGAGAGGGGTGAGGTCGAGGAGGTTAGTCGCTCGGTTAGTATATCGTCGAGCTAGACTGTCCGCGGCCTCGTTTCCCTCGAGCCCCTCGTGCCCAGGAGTCCAAGTGATTTGGTGCTTGCTTGCCAGCGCCTCCCTACGAAACTGCTCTCCCACAGTAGCAGAAACTGCTGCAATTGCCCTCGCAATCCAGCACGGCGATGCTACGGGAAATGAGTTAAAAATTTTTACCGACTCCCAGTCCGCGTGTCAGCTCTTCCTCTCTGGCAGACTTCCACACTCCGTCGCTCCCATTCTGACTACCCAACAAGTTCAAAATTCCACATGCGGATGCTCAAGCCGCTTGGCTTCCGCTGTGCTTTAACGCAGGAATGCATATAATGGCTACATTTTCAACTCACATTCTCAGTCACGGTTCCGTGCACCAATGCCACACGACATCCATATGTGCCCTAGTGAGGCGCAGAGGAGTTTAAAAAATTCTGGTCTGTTCTGTTGTATTACTTCAAAAATCGTCAAGTGAAGCAGTGCTAACAGCGAACGTTTTTTTTTTAAATTACTGCCTACAATAACGACATTGCGAAGACACAACTTTGTAAGTGGAGAGCTTCTAGCGCGTGCTCCCCGGTGCCAAGGATTGCCGCCGCCGCGCGGTCCCAGCCGTTCAAACACGCCAGATGGCGCCACTTGTCCGCGAGGTGGCCGAAAATTCAGTATCTCGGGGCCAAAGAGAGCGTGTCCACTGGCTGCTCAATATTCTGTGCCCAGTTAACCTGGCGCCGGCACCGGACGCTCCCCTCATCATATCTGCGGCGGCTTTAACGTCCAAGATAAGAAATCACAGTGGTCGCCAGTGTTCATGAGCGAACTGCTCGGGATCACAGTTGTGAACAACCCACTTCAAGCCACTACCCGAAGTGCATCTTGCATTGATTACACTTTTTCGCGATATGTCGATGTAACCAGCATGAACTATGTGTTTTATTTCAGTTACCGCATGCCGTTTCTCGCTGTCCTGCGTGACAGCAGAGAGCACGGGCGTGATTTAAAGTATGTTTCCTCGAAAATTGCTATTTCTTTATGGCAACAGAACATGGGTCAGCGTGCGTGCATTCCTGCAGTGCAATAATCTAGGCCTAGCGCGGATTACAATTAGACCGCTAATTGTTTTATTCATTTATTTAGTACAGTTTTAAAGCGGGGGACAATTATTCATTGGCATATTTTTTGACCAGGCAATATTTACAGCTGTTTCAAATCGTTTGCTGATGCAATCGGTGCGTGTGACTGGGTGCATGCTTTATGTGTTTAGCATGTAACGCTTCCGGTCAGACTCTACATTTTGGCCTAATTTCAGTTGCAGTTGGCTGCTTTACAGTTGTACAATGTAAGACAAAGAGAGAGAGAGAGAGAGAAATTATGTAACGGCGCCAGACATTAAGGCACAGCCGTGACGTTCTGATGTTCACTATATCGTGGCCGAGGCTGGCATTGTGAAGAGAGAGACAAACATCCCTCAAAAGAACAGTTTGTACGACATTAACACACATGAACTGCAAGAACATAGAGCTCAGACCAAGGCAGAGGCCTTCAATAACGCATCTGTTGGGCCTAGTTGGTGCATGGTGATGCAGATGAACGATGTGCGTACAACATTCGACGAACCACATACACGGGAGAAACAGGACTGGCCAGTTCTTGTGTTTCTCCCGTGTATGTGGTTCGTCAAATGTGTTGCGCACATCGTTCATAAGGCAGAGGCCTCACGCCATAAAAAATAGTTACTTTTTGTGAGATGAGCACTGCTACCATGCATCAGAAAGTATAATTATTTTATCTACCGAGCTCACCCTCTGCCGTGTCTGAGTGTTCACCTTCTCTACTTATTCAATTTACCGCTATGACAAGTCATGACTCATCTTCTCCTGGCATGGCATGTCCCACGAATGCCAATTTTGTTTTGTTAAATTTTTGTAGGTTATCATTGTCTCGAGGTTCTTCTTTGATGAGAGCCGCAGCCCATCTCCATACTCTTTGTTATGTTGTGTCCTGTTGTGTCAGGTCGGCTACGGCACCACTGAGCTCACCACTGCCGCCACCGTTGTGTGCGAAGACGACCCGGAACTCAAACAGCTTCACACCGTTGGGCGGGCTTTGCCTTTGCTGGAGGTAAGTTGATGCCCGAGCGAATATGAATGTGGTTTTTTTGCTTGTTGTTTTTGCATCCCTGCTTTTCCCTTTAAATGACGATTTTTTTAGCGTTTAGCTTCTCTTCTTTTTTTTGTATTGGCTTTAAGCCTGGTAAAGCATTGCTGGTCCGGGCTCCCTCTCTCTTTCATGTATGTTTGTTTTGTATTTTTCCTGAGGGGACCATAAAAGGGTACTGATATTCAATTTTCTTATTTATTTAGCCATTTTTCACTGACTCAGATGGCGTACCAGTTCTGTTTTAATGCGAGAGCCTTACTTGGCTCAGCGTGCGGAAACGCCGCCGTCATCAGAAACCCGTGGCCGAAACGCGTACGCAGATGACGTCACCACTGCTCCTGGAACATTAGACGTTTTTAGCATACCGGGGACGTATACAGGTTTACCGGACCCCTCTTGCGCATGCGCAGTGGCATGCGCGGTGGTGAGGGGGAGCCACTGCGCGTGCGCAGCCAACGTCCGGTAAACAGGTATACGTCTGCGGTATGCTAAAAATGTCTATTAGGCCGCTGCCATCTACACCGCCACATGCCTAAAAGCGCGATTGAGGTGTCCACTGACCTAGAGAGCCAGTTATAAGTCTTTCCTTTCCTTAAAATCGAGGCAGTATAAACCTTTTCCTTAGCTTCGAAAAAAAGAAACTGCATTAATTTGTATGTGAACATTAGTCCACAGTTAGTCCCCACATAGGCTACTTAATTTTATTTTTGGAAACTTTGTGCTTATCGAATTTACAAAACATAAATCCGTGCTGAAAATTCATTGCCAAAAGTTTATGGTGTGAGGAATCGCAGGAAATAATCTATTTCTCTCTTGTCTGGTTACCCAGTCATCTGGCGTTCGCTTTAGTTATTCCTTTATTTACTGTTTCGGTTACCAGCAGTGCAACAAGAGCACTATAACAGGGCTAACAAGTCTGTGAACGTTACCTCATTATGATCTAATTCTGAAACAAAAAGTTGTAGGGTTTTAACGTAGTTAAACAGAGTAGACGTGCGAATGCATGTGTTTAGCCTGGTTGGTTCATGGTTTTGCTTTTCCGGGTTATCGGCACGTCTGGCGACTATATTAGTTCGATAGTAGTATTAGTTGTTGTGACGGCAATGCACAGAGCGAGAGAGTGTTGCAGTTTAACACGTTGCCGTATCACCTGCGGTGACAGCACAGTGCCCTCGGGCAGTGGTCAGCGAAGCGGATCTCTTCGCGCCGTGGCTTGTTCGAATCCCAGTCGCGGCAATATTTATTTTATACACTTATGGTTTGCCCAACGTCACCCTCAAAGACAATCTTCACACGAACTTGGTGAGCCGGTTTGACGTCTTGAAGTAGTGCTTTGGTACTACAAATGTACAGGAAAGGTGAGGTACAAAGCGAGCAGAAAGGCTTATGAACCACGTTTTCTCCCCCAAGAAGCTTGTATGCTTTAAGTGCGAAAGCATTACTTCACGAGGCCAAACCGTCTCTCCGAGTTTGTGCGAATCTCGACTTTAAGGGTGACCTTGGCGAAACCTTAAATAACTAAAATAAATACTACAGCGACTGGGATTCCAACACACAGCGGAGCAAACAGATCAACTCTGCTGGCCACTGTACGAGAGCACTATGCTATCGTCGCAACCGATCACAACTATCGAACTAATGTTGTCACCGAACGTGCCGACGACTTAGCAAAGCAATAGGATGAGCCAAGCAGGGTTCACACATGCTTTCCCACGTCTACGCGGTTTAACTACATTAAAATTCTACCATATTTTTTTCGTTGTGCCGGAGCGCCCAACGCCGCAGACCTAAGTATTTTGTAGCGATAACTACATTATGCTAGCATTTCAAGCCTTCAGCGTGGCGGCGCCGCCACGTTGTCACGTGGTTGATCACGTGGTGCGTGACTGGTCACGTGGTGCGGAGCAGCTGCTGGCGGCACGGCGCGCTGGCGAAGCCGAGTGGCGGGGGGAGATGGGGGAGATATTGAATAACGTACAGGGACGAAGAGGAAGAAGGAACGCCCAGCGAAACGGAGCGGCGAAAGACTGACTTTGCGATTCGACTGAACAAGTTCCACTCGGCCAGCTGTAGCTATCGCGTCCCCCCAGGTTTAACCAGAGCTAAACCATAGCCATTTTTTTTATCGATCCCGCATCTGGTTCCGCAAAACTACTCGGCAAAGCTAATCAAGCCAGCAGAATTAGTGTTTCGCGAGATCTATCTGAGCCGGACCATATAGGCCGCCATAACCAGCATCAGGACCGCACGAAAACGGTTTCTATGTTTGACGGCGTGAAATATTTCAGCGCAGCACAATGTTATATCTTTTACATACCTATCCAGCTGTAGCAAAATATTGTCTTTCGTGTTCACAAAACCTAACCGCTGAGACAGTTGTTATGCCTATCAGTGACAGATTTAATGTACTCTTTTCTAGATTATGCATCATACCCTAAAAGCTTCTGCTTTTCAGCATGGAAACTATAAATTTAGGAAACTAAAATCACGTTTAAAATAATAGGCACATCTATACCAATCTCTCTTTGGTGAGATCATGAAAAACATTCCTGTTCTGAATCTTTGCCTGTAACCAAATATTTTCGGATACTTAAACTGTGTATCGAATCCAGTCATATAAAATAACCGATTTCCCACATTCTGGCGATGACAGTACTTCTACAAAAAACCTTCTAAAATTCTATTATTTTCTTAGTTGTCTTCTAACTCTTCGGAATGCTAGGAACATAGAACTATTTTGTTTGCTTTTAACTGTGAAGTCTTTATGCTTTCAACCTAGAAAAGTTAATCCCATTCTCTGCAGCTTCTTTTTAGCGATACCACTAACTTTGAAGAAAATGAACTACTGAGAATGACATAGGCTTTGTCTTGAATCACATGTCACACATATGAATTTAATATAAAAGCGAAGTGTACCGTAGGCATTTTATTGCGGTCTCCTGAACTGTCGTTTCATACTTCGTTTTTTAATCCAGCCATGCACTTGCTGATTTTGGTGCTGGCTACAAAACTCATGTACGTAGCTATAATCTCTACGAATTGAATAACATTTTCAACATTGTTACTTGCCACGGGGCTTCAATATTTGTCCATGATGAGCTGAATTAACATTTTATAGGATTTTAAGCCGAATTATATTTGATTTTATTTTATGGGGTTTAACGTCCCAAAGCGACATAGGCTATGAAGGGCGCCATAGTGAAGGGCTCTGGATAATTTCAACGGCTTGGAGTTCTTTCACGTGCACTGAAATCTCACTGTGCACAGCCCTCTATAGCACTCAGCCTCCATCGAAATACGAACGCCGCGGCTCGGATCGAACCCGTGTGTTTCGGGTCAGTAGCCCAGCACCATAACCACTGAGCCACCGCGGTGGAACTCTACCTCAACGGCAAACTGTGCTACATTCTGAACGCTCAGCGCCGAGATAATTTTCCGACTCTTTTTTTATGAAATGTTTCGCCACCGCTAAATTTGGATCTTGCGCGTGATAGTCTTTGTGTAAATTGGGCACCTTGTTAGGTGCCGCCATCTATAACGTCCGCGCTGCTAATCGATTTCAGCGAGACTCATTATGCGTATGAAGCAAATGCGACTGTTCGACGCTTTTTGGTGCAGATAAAAATCGCCGACCCGATGACGGGCCGCGAGCAGCCGGTCGACACGCCCGGCGAAGTGTGGGCCCGCGGCCACAACGTCTTCCTCGGGTACTACAATGATGAGCAGAAGACGCGGGAATGCATCACGGAGGCAGGCTGGTACAAGACAGGGTAAGCAATATAGGACTGCGTCGTACGGGAGCCCAAGTTATTTAGAAATACGTTTTTAGCAACTCATGAAATCTGACATGTGCCACAAGGAATGGTGGCGTCCATTTTGTCAACCGCTGAAGGAAATTCCAGGTGGAAGTATTAAATGTGTCACCGGCCTCGTGAACGAGCAATCGCTGCATTATCTGTTGTATACTCACACAAGTAATGTTATCCACGTTCTTCAATCCTCGGCAGGTACAAGTCCATTCCTGGAGGCATACTTTCAGGTGCCAGCTACAACATGTTATGTAAATGAACACATGCACATGAAGATAACTCTTTCTGTTCCTCTGCAGCGTACTTCTTCGAGTGCTGAATAGGGCGCAAAGAGAAGTCCACGCGGAAGACTGATTACCATAGCCTGTTATGGGAAGGGCGTCTAGCCGTGTGATAAAATTTTCTGCAAGCGCATCAATTACATCAGGGTCGGGTTGTCAGTTACCAACACTGTTTAACCGCTCCTCTGCCGCAGTGATGTGGGCGTCATGGACGAAGACGGCTATGTTACCATTGTGAGCCGACTCAAAGACTTGGTGATTCGTGGCGGAGAAAATATCTTTCCGTTCGAGGTGGAGGAAGTGCTCAACACCCATCCGGCCATCCACGAGAGCCTGGTAACTATCTGTGTTTCTATGCTTTAATGGAGATAGAGGATAACTCCACGTAGTATTATTGCGAAAGCACCTAAAGTGGTCTTTCCCTGCATTTAGCCGTTGTGTGTTTGTCTAAAGCTTGCTTTGTGGCAGGCTTCCCACCAGCCGATCGGGTAATAGTACGCAACGTGCCAGCGGTATTTATATTGCTCTCCGTAGCAGGTGAGAGTTTAATTAATAGTTGGTAACTCGGCAGAGGTAGCTCAGGAAGAGCAACCTTGGTCTCACAAGCTCCACCGATGGGCGCAGTGGCGCATTACTTAACCGCTGTGCTCACCAGGAGTGATATGAGGAGTCCCAGCTCTATAAATGTAAAGCAGAGAATGATCAATCTCGCGTGTATTGGCATTACCTCATTATCGCTATCCGAACAACTTCCATCTGAGAACATTGGATCCGGAGGCCGGAACCGAAGTGAAAGCTGGAGGGCTACGAAACTAATTCGCAGTTGTCTTACCTACGCAAACCGACCATAATTTTATTTTTTAATTCTCAGTAAAAATAAATTCTTTCGCTATTTTTGGATATAATTGTTTTTGCACTAGCAATGAACTGCACGATTAGCCAGAAAAATTAATTTAAAGTTGTGACATCTTTCCTCACCACTTGATTTAAGCTATTGACTTATGTGCTAAATAGGACTTCGTGATGGTATTTTATGAGTGAATGGTGGTGTAGCAGCCTATGAGATCTGCATTGTAAGCCGCATTGTCTTCATTGCAGTTCGCTTATCAGAGCAATCCGGTGGCGGTAGTACCTGCGTTTTGATTATTTACCTTTTATAGCATATAAAACTATAGATAGACAGGCGAGTGTGTGATGCTACTTTGTTAGGCAACAGCGCGCAAGACGTGGACAACAGGATTATATAAACAGCGAAAAGATGCACTTAGACATATCTGATCCACGGTCTTGTGTATCTCTTCCTGACGACCACCTGTTCTACGCTGTTGCCTAAGAGTAGCTTATAAAAGCATCTTTTTCAACGAAGGTAGCCTTCGTGTCATTGAAGACCGGTAATATACCAACAGATACCGACTTAAGTTAGTCCTAAGTCTTCATTTAGTCCACCGCATATTATGCTCGTCGATTTAATTAGCACCCTGACGCGTTGAAGAAAGCATATATACTATTCAAGGTGTCTAACCAGCTCCGCAAACTCAGGACCACTTCTTTAGCCTAAGTTGATTCCAACAAAGATTTTAAACAGCATTAAGCTCTCGAAGCTCAGCACAAAACGCTGTGTTTCATTCGCACACGTTAGCATCCAGATATTTGTACCTATCAGAGCCAAGGAGCTGCCGATTTGTTTCCAAAGCCGCACTTCTTTAATAGTCTTTTCGCGACCAGTGCAGCTAACTCGTTTAAAGCTAAGACACTTTCTATGGGATTAATAATTTCTTTCTTCTTTCACAAAGGTTATCGGAGTACCCGACGACCGAATGGGAGAGGAGTTGTGTGCATGGATCGTGCTCAAGGACGGACTGAGTGTCACTGACGAGGAGCTGAGGGATCACTGTCAAGGAAAGGTGTGACATGGCCCATGAGGATTTTAACCATTAGCTTTATTACCGTCACTTAGAGTGCTCTCGTTATAAGATTGAAAAGGAAATGCTGGAAAGTTAGGGTAGGTAATATCACGTGAGCCAACGTTTCCGCAACTATGCAAAAAACGAGCAAAAGGGAAAATGACACGCATAACACAGTAATCTCTTTGTAATGCTACGCAAGCATGCGTTGCATAAATTCCAAACGCTGTGTTCTAGAACTTAATTTGCCCTTGTTCATTTTTTGCAGTAAGAACAATGTATATGACGCTTTTTAAGTAACCTAGCGATATAGAAAATTTCCTGCGTTATTTAACTACCTTCGAAATAATCGCTACACCATGTTCTTCAAGAGCAATTAAAACTTGCATAGGAGCTTTCAAGACTACTATACACTAGGTGCATCACATTTCGGTTCACATGATAGCCCCGCTGCAGCGCACATACAGGGTTGAAAGCAAGTGTGCCGAATAAGTGCCCCCTTTAATATTTCTTCCAGTAATTGCATCGCTTGCGGAAATATCAGCAACCAGAACCGAGTAGCCCCTCTATCGCCGAACTTTATTTTATTTTTCACCCTGGCTTGGCTTCGTTTTACGCGCACAAGCCAGGGTGAAAACAAAATTCATTGCCTTTTGCAGCAGCCTTCATTTGTCGTCTTTGGCAACTGCCATCAATGCCAGCTCGAAGAATTCCCTGGATGTTTTCTTCTCGGCAAAAACGCACAAACCGGATATGCCATTTAGAACTATTGTTAGCGAGAAGGGCGCGTGGCAACACAACGTCAGCAGCCGCCGCGGTGGCTGAGTGGTTACGGCGCTCGGCTGCCGGCCCGAAAGACGCGGGCTCGATCCCGGCCGCGGCGGTCGAATTTCGATGGAGGCGAAATTCTAGAGGCCCGTGTACTGTGCGATATCAGTGCACGTTAAAGAACCCCAGGTGGTCGAAATTTCCGGAGCCCTTCACTACGGCGTCTCTCATAGCCTGAGTCGCTTTGGGACGTTAAACCGCCATAAACCATAAACCAAACAACGTCAGCCGTTTCTTGCTCAGCAAGCTTAAACACATTCCCGTTGATGACCCCTTTCTGATTAAGAAGTCACAAGAAGTAGCCGATTTTGTGCAGACGAACGATCGGATGCATTTAGCCTTTTCCATTGATATACAGGACTTGTTTTATTCCGTTCCACATGCTGAGCTGTTAGCTTCGGTCAGAGAAAGCATTGAAGGCTCGGGGGCTGTGGCCTTCCAGAACTCAGCTGGAATTTCGGTAGATAAATTTTTAAGATTACTAGAATACTACTGCACGTAACTTTTATCTCTCATGACAACCAGTTTTTTTCTGCAGCGTAAAGGTATCTGTATTGGCTCATGTGTAGCTCCGATTTTATGTGACATATTTTTATCTTCAATTGACCGCCTTCTTGTACAGACATTTCAAGGGGGGCCTGTTTTTAAAGTTTTTAGATATGTTGATGACTTTTTAAATATTTTATGACCAGGGAACTCTACATGCCCTGGACCATATTGTTTCACTTGTTTTAAATACTTTTAATCGACTCGGGAAAGGTTTAGTTTTTACCCATGAACTCCCTGAAAGTCAGGCGTTGCGTTTTTTAGACCTCAAGCTTATGTTCTGCCGAGACCATATTTGCTGGATGTACTCCCCCCGAGCCAACAAAGAGCTGCTCAGCTACGACTCGGCTCATTCCAAGGCGGTAAACCGAGGTATTGCGTCGCTTTGCCTGGAGTCTGCGCTTCAAAAATCTTGCCCTCATAAAATGCAACAGAGTGTCAATGATCAGGTTGAGCGACTTTTATCAGCAGGCTTCCCTGGCCCGGTCATTTCAGCTGTCGCTGAAACCCTCCTGCAGAAGCACAAAGGCGCCCAAAAAAGATCTGAGTCCCCTTCTTCGAAGCCGGTGGTGGTCCCTTATGTACACCAACTCACACACAACCTAAAAAAAAGTGGCTGGCAGGCTCCGTGTGCCTTTGGTGTTCTCAGCACCCAACAAGCTATCTAAGCTATGCCCTCGCATCACGGCTTGTGCCGGCAGGGGCTGCAACAAAAAACATGGGATCGCCTACACCAAATGTGCAATAGGAGTGGTGTACTGCATTCCCCTCTCATGTGGGGCTTCATACGTTGGCCAAACTGGCCGCTGTATTAATGACCGGCTACGGGAGCATGCCAAAAACACAGAAAACAAAGACACTAGTGCTAATATCGCGCGTCACATTGCTTCGTGCACGTGTAGGGCAAGGTTGGAGAAAACCACGGTTCTAGGCAAGAGCGGCAATGATAAGGCTAGGCTCGTTCTAGAGGCTTATTATATCCGAAAGCTGTCCGATTGTTGTGTTTATTGTGTACATGTTTATTCATCGGAATGTGCCTTTTTAGATTCTTTTTTTGATTAACTTGTGCGCATGTCTGATGTGCGGTTTCTGTGCCTTTTCCACGCGCATGCTCGACATTCTGCTCCTATATAACCCCTGTACCACAGCATGAATAAACAGTTGGTAGTTAGCGCTCGTTAACCTGTTTTTTGTGTCCCTTACTCTGTCAGTCGTCCGCTATTTTGCGCTTCCTATAGTTTACAACATGCATCACCAACTAGCCCGGCAGCTTGCTCTCCTCCACTACGGCACCTCTTCTTCCTTTCTTCTTTCACTCCCTCCTTTATCCCTTCCCTTACGGCGCGGTTCAGGTGTCCAACGATATATGAGACAGATACTGCGCCATTCCCTTTCCGCAAAAACCAATTATTATTTATTACTTCAAGTGCTGTTGTCATAAGAGACTGTAGCGCGTCGATTGCTTAGCAAGCCGCCACTCAGCCTGCGGAAAGCCGTCACGCCCTGCAATTTCGGAAGTGCAATTTGCTCCCTCACGCTTTTTCTTAACGGTGAAGCCGCCATTACCATAAAAAATGGGAAGCTGGGCGTATTTTCTAGCAATAAGGTGGCGCCATCTGTTGAATGAGGACCGTAACACAGGACCCTCCGAATGGCAGAAAATGCCGTCTTTGTTTTCGCTTCTTGTCACTGTTCCGCCCAGTTATACGCAGTTTTCTCTGATTCGCTCCATGCATGGCATTCAAAGACACAGAGCTGCTGACAGTTCGTGGGGAACAAAACGGTGAAGAAAAAAGTAGAGCTCACCGGCGATTTTCTCAGGAATTGGGTCAACTTATCGTCCGTTAAAACGAAAGCTTGCTAATGCCCAAAAATCGTAATGATTTTCAGTCTAGTATACCTTCTTGACTCGGTGTACAGCTAGCTCTCTTAAGTGGCATTGTAAAGTGCCGCGTTTATCCATTCATTCGTGTATCTGTCAATGCGTAGAGTTCTGAAGGGATGTACTTTTCCAGAAATCTGATTATTGCGGAACAGAAAACGAAAGTTGCATACTAGTATTGATGCTTTTATGCCTGATGTCCTACCATTTGTTCTTGTTAACATTCGTAAATTCTGTTCCACGCTTCCTCTAGTTCGTGTGCATTTCAATATTTTCAACTTTTAAATGTTTTTCATGCCACTTTTTAAACCATTTTTTTTGCATATTTGGGCATACGCTCTATTGCATGCTTCGCCTAATGCTTATGTTGTTTTATTATCTAAAGCCGTACCTAAATGGTCAAACATGAACGAAACAATCATTTGCTCATTAATGGTTCCCTGAAGGTCAGCAGCCCTTTCCGGCGAACGCCAAGAAACAAATGATATTGGACATCTTTGCTTTAGTTTGCCGAGGCAATCTCACTGAAACCTCAGTATCACAGAAACTTCTTGTTAAATTACGCGAAAAAAAAACACTACAAAATTGCAAAATGATTCAGAAACACATGCTTCTTCGCAGTAAATGACATTTTTTCTTGCTTCTGCAGGTTTAGGCTGTCATTACTGCGATGTGTGATGTGCGGTAGCTTTACACACCGTACTTAGAGCTATTAGTTTTATTTACAATCCCTCTATCTCAGTGCGCCACTCTCTGCAAAATGCTCTTCTTTTTTCTTCTTAAGTGGGTGACTGACAATGTCTCTGTCCAGACAGTGTTGGTGTCAAGTCTTCAGCTCATTCTTGTTTTTTTTTTCTCTGGTGCGTTCTCCCAGCTTACTCGGTTCAAGATTCCCAGGTACTTCATCTACGACAAGAACGTCCCCAGGACGCCCATCGGCAAGGCTCAAAAAGCCAAGATGCGTCCCCTTGCTGCCCAGAGGCTGGGCCTCACGAAGTGACTCCGGCTACTTGAGGCGTGGACGTGTGCTAACCTCTTCCCATATACATTTCAACGTGAATGTCAAATGGTGAAATGCCTGCCGTGATCTCAACAACCATAAAATAAGACTCAATCATTTCACTTGGAACTGGTATGTCACGCCGCGCCTCATATAGCCCCAAACATGCGTGTGGTGATTTGATCCGCGGCTCAGTAGACCACCGGTCGCGGATGCCTGGTGCCACGCTTATTAAGGCGGAAAGCTTAGCTGCTTGGCCGCTACGTCTTCCATAAATATCGGCGTATGAAAAACACCGCTCACGACGAGCAGCGAGCACAGAGGACAGGACTGTTTTCACCTGTGCGTGCCTGAATATACTGCTGATTTAAAGCTCTGGATTGTCATGCGTTCCTGACGGACACGTCGTCGTCCATTTCTATAAGTCCATTTGAATTAGCCGCAATTTTCGGGACTTCCGTTCAGCATGAACGGCTCATGTCACGTCCCTTGAAAACGAATGCCTTACATCGGACAATTTTTTTTTTTCGTTTTATCACACACACGTAAAACGATGGAAACGACTAAACAGCATTAACAGACGGGAGGCAGGGACACATGCGCTCTGTGGCCGTGTTCTTCTGTTAGCGCTCTTCAGTCGTTTCCGAAAAATTTACTGGTCGACAAGCATACTTTCAAAAATCAGGCAAGAAACACAGCCTACTTTACTCAAGCGAGGAGGCAGTTCTTCACCTGTCGATCATCGTACAATCGCAACCCCATTTGTGTGGCCATCATAGACCAGCTTCCCGCGACATGTCTGGATAGCCGTCATCGAAGACACTAAAGAAGAAAAGCGCGCCACCTGTCTTGTAAATTTGAGTAGTATTTGTGGCTTTCGTTCCGCGATCCAAACACGAAGAACTGCACTGAAACCAACAGGTTCGCTGAATCGTACGCATTTGCTTATGTATTCCACAGTTTAACAGACAACTGCGAAAGGCTCAGCTTGGCGAAGAGTGCTAGGCGCTCTGAGGGAGAATATTATTTTTCGCCTATAATGAGTCTCAGCTCAGAAAGAAAAATGCGTAACGAAGAAAAATCATCAAAAAACGGGAAACACTTATCCTGGGACACAATTTTGTTCGGAATTTGTAAACATTTCTTTTTCTAAATCAGGTACTCTAGCATCGGCCACCCTCCACTGGCAGATGCTAGTTCCACCACCGGTTTCTCGTCTACTCGTCACTGCCTGCCAGACTCTGAAGCAACGAATAACGTTAAAGGTTTTCTTCGCTCTTGTGAGCACACCAAAACTAGAGGAATGAAATGCGGCGCATTCTAAATTCAATCTTCATTGGGAGAATAAGTATTTCTAGCGTGGGGTGCCCACACATCGGTCGCCCAAAAAAATACAACCGACTTTTTATTTTTCAAATTTCTCTCGCCAATAGATGCACTAATTATTGGTTTACAGAGTTTCAAATTGGGCTATTTGGTTGCTGCGCTTTCGATGACACTTAAATGTGCGAAGGAAACAACATTAGTCAACAAATTAGTGGTTTTCGGCGGATAGGTTACATGTTGTGTTTCCTAGCTCCATTACAAAATTTTCCCGAAATATTTCGTGAACAGCCAGCTTATGTTACAGACCAGGGTGGTGCCTTCCCTCCTCTACAAAAGCGTCTAAACTAGTAGAGCTAGCAGTCTCAGAGTTAGACCACTCTTGTAAAAGCCACCACTTAAAGTCTCAAAGCTGGCACAAGACTGTATACCCCAATCTCTAAGCCGTGGTAATAACAGCGCAGCGACGACAGACACAGAGAAGACAGAAGAAGACGGACAAGCGCTGTCGTCGCAGCGCTGTTTTTACCACGGCTTAAAGATGCACCAACTAGCTCAGTTGTCGGTTCTTCTGCACCCCAATCTCATATGTAACGTTTAAGTGCAAACGGTATATGCTGGTGTACTGGTGATCTCCCAAACTGTTTTGTACAGCTACAGTTCCTATAATAAAAGGCAGTCCAGCCCGAATTTTTCTTTATTGGGTTGTGCACATGCGGTTTCAGCATTTTTCTAGATCTGTGAATTGGTCGAGCTAACTTCACACAAGACAGCAATCGAACCGAATAAACAACATTTTCTGCATACCTAACAAATCTGGGCCGGTGTGGCTGAACATAAGTGTCTATTAGTTTGCCCTCAGCACGAAAAGCTTTTCTGATTGCGCTAGAAATTTACAGGATAGAAAACGCTACATTAAGCCGCACATTCACGCAATGTATTTTTTTTCGCTCAAACAGAACGCAATTTAATAAGCACAGAATACATGATAAGTTTCTTTCATCACTCACTGCATGAGAATTCTCTATGTTCGGAGCATCTCAAGCAGAACGTGAAAGAACTGTTTTGGGATAATCAGCCTCGTATAAACAATGTACATTGCTGAATTATTTCACCGTTATTTTCCTAAAATAGGTCAGGCGAAATTACCGAATAGCTAAGTTAAATTCATGACGACAGAAGCAGCGCACACTTTGACAGAACACAAAGAACAAGAAGGGGTCCTTTGTGTTCTGTCACAATGTGTGGTGTTTTGTTGTCATGAATCTACACCAACTTGTCCAAACGTCCTCTCTACGAAGTTAAGGAAAGCGTGAGCCTATTTGCAGTTACTGCGAGAGCAGTAAGAGTGTCCTTGCCGCTACATCCTGCGCATCTGTGCACCCCCGAATCCGTGGACACAACTGAGCCAAGGTAGATGTAGCGTGGTAGCGCTACTTCCATAGAAGCCCGTACGTTGAAACCATGGCGACTTATGGTGCGCAGCCAGCTCCCTCTTCGAAGTTCAGAGACAACTAATGACGTCATAACTGCAAAAAATATAATGACTTCATAGGCACGTGATTTTTGGTGGCAGAAATAAATCTGCAACTGTCTACGTTCCGCGCGACGCACGAGACAAAGACGGAGAAAGAAGACACTGCGAGCGCAGACTACCGACACTATATTCAGTATTTTTCAGTAGTTCTGAGCCGCCGCGGTGTCTGAGTGGTTAAGGCGCTCGGCTGCGGACGAGAAAGACGCGGGTTCGATCCCGGCAGCGGTGGTCGAATTTCCATAGAGGCAAAATTCTAGAGGCCCGTGTACTGTGCGATGTCCGTGCACGGTAAGGTACCCCAGGTGGTCGAAATTATTCCGGAGCCCTTCACTACGGCGTCCCTCATAGCCTGCGTCGCTTTGGGACGTTAAATCGACATGAACCAAACCTATTTTCAGTAGCCCGCACTCGTTGTGTCTCCTTATTTTGCCTCGTCTTTGCCTCGTGTGTCGCTGTGAAGTTCAAGGTGTTAACGTACGAAGAGGCCCAACTATTTGTCATAATGCCCGAGAGGTACAGTTATAAGAATATTGATAGCTGCTCGTTTGAGAGCCGTTCTTCAGCATTCTAGTTTGGAAGCATTGGATTATGAGAGAATTGGGCGTATTGGGGCTTAGCTCGCACAAAAAGAGACAGCAATGGAAATCTTCAACCAAAGTCAATTTATTACTTGAAAACCGTCACAGACAAACCTCGGAATAGTGACACAATCAGAGGTTGTTCCAATAACTCAGGATACAAGATTAAACTTTGCACGAGCAGAGAACGAGCTAGTTGCCTCCTGTGCATAAACGGCATAAGAGTGCATACTGTGCTTCACTTTCCCTGTGAAATTAGGGCTGCTCCTTAGAACACATGGCGGGCAGACATTTTTGCTTGGTACTTAGGCACTCAGTGGAAACGGCATATCATATTACCAAAGCGATTGTAAAACACCACCATTACAATGTGACGCTGCTGCAGAGCAGTTGTGACTTTCACGCATTCTTACGTAGCACGAGTTCTTCGCCTGGTGTGCACTCTTCAGCTTGTACCACACTGTCTTTCCGATGGCAACGGCGTAAACACCATACGGCTAGAACTATGGCTGGCATAGCAAAAAACAAGCGCGCATGTAGTCGACAAGAACGTAGCACGAGCTGAAAAAGTAACCAAGCGCTTGAAATCAACGCTGATTAAAAGCGAGAAGCTGCTCGCAACGAGGTCACGAGATGACAAGATATACCGGCCAAGGCGAAGCTAGAGTGTACTCTAGCCAAGCAAGCAACGTCGCATGCGAGCCGCAAAATAGTCAAGGCGGATGGCATGAGAGCCGCTGGCCGCTACTGTGAGGGCTCACAGATATACATTATTTATTAAAAAAGCGCTGTGCTTTTTAATCAAATGCACACAATTGAAACATTTTAACCGTATAATTAAAATTGTGTTTTAAACAGTCGTAAACTAAAAATATGACGTCAGTAAAGCTTTGTAGGGGACTAGTTAGTTGTACATACTGAAACTGGGGAGCGCTATAATAAGACACGGGGACAACACCACATAAGAACACCACAAAGTTGAAAGTTTGCCCTCGTGTCTTGTGGTGTTCTTATGTGGTGTTGTCCCCTTGTCATGATTATAGCGCTCCCCAGTTTCTGTAATAATATAAAACAAATTATTTTTAACCTTATTTGTGTTGTTCCGCAGATTTCATTTTGGTGCTTTAGTTCCACAGCTTTAGTGATGTCGCTGACGCTTGGTTCTAGATCGCTAAGCAGCTCCAGTTTCGCGACCTATGTGAATTGAGCTTAACTGCGCCGCCACGGCGCCCCTCGCGGTAGCGTCAGGAACTTGTTTACGCAGCAGCGGGATAAAGAGGGGCAGAGCTATCGCAATGCCCGCTTGATAGACATAGCCTGGATAGTGGTCCGGCGGCGAAAGCGTATTTGTCGTGAAAAACTAGCGCGCCTGAGGAAAGGCGAAGCTCGTCAGTATTAGCATACAGAAAGTAAATGATAAAAAAATTTGGAGAGGACACACAAGCTCCACCTTAAGGGTATGACGCGATAGCGTGGTGGGTTAGGCTTTCCATTCTGAGCAGTTTGGCGCCTTTGAACGCATTTTTTTCCAATTGCTTCAATTAGTTACCTGATCATTTACATACTACAAATTTTCTTATTAGCATTGGTTTTTCATTCTAGCACTTTGACACCTTTGGACCACCCTTGTTCGAAACTTATCATTTAATAAAATAATCAATTAATAACTCTAAGTTCATTAATTCGCCATCGCCTGTCCCAAACCAATCAATCATCAATCATTAGAACCACAAATTACCATGATACGATTTTTTATTTACTCAGCCCCCGATTATTTCCGACACGCGGTGCCGACTAGTACTACGCCGACGGATTTTCGAACGAACGAGCTGCGTAAACTTCGCGTAAAAGCGATCAATGAACCACTGCCGCCCTACATCAAAGATGACATTTCGAAGGAGGGGCAAAGGATGTGGCTTGGCGTGGTTGACAAAACAATCCGCCGCTGGCGACGTGGTGCAGTGAATTTGGTCTCAAGTGGTGACAAGCTGGCGTGTTTTTCTTCATGCCTCCGAGTTGTTGCGCAGAGAATTGTTCTAATCGACTGAAGAAGACCAGTACATATAATACCTCCGCTTTCCGAAAAGCGAAAAGGAGACAAAAATGGGTTATGAAACCATGCAAAGACCAAAGTGGCAGACGCCAAATGCTTGAGGGTTGGCGACATGCACTTGATTTCTTGGAGGTTATCCGGTTATACTCGTGCGTTCATGTTTTTTTTTTGGCTTAAGAAACAAGCACTTCGTTTGCTTTATTGTCCCCCCGAACGAATCTCACTGGAATCATCACTGATTCTAGTATCGTTGCTATTACAGTTATTTTTTGTTGTTTACCTCGTCATCCTTCTCAGATGTGTTCCCCAATGCCATATTTGGTTTCCTGTTTACTTTTGTCTGAAAAACTAGAGATTTCTTGACTTCTGCACCTTACCAGTAGCGTTCTTTCTATGCATCGTGCTTCACAATTTAATATTTCTATTATTATGGTGATTGTGTTTGTGATTATTATGCTTATTACAACGAAACAGGAAGTAAGGAAAGCCTTAGGAGCAACGAAAAGAGGGAAAGCAGCTGGTGAGGTCCAGGGAACAGCACTTCTCTTGAAGGCTGCAGGGGAGCTTATGCTAGAAAAACTTGCCACCCTGTATACGCAATGCCTTATGACCACGACCATAGCAGGAGATTGGAAGAACGCAAACATAATCTTAATTCATAAGAAAAGAGACGCCAAAGACGCCACAGTCCGTTGCTAACAAGATATTTCCCAAGGTAATAGCGAATAGAGTCAGGGCAACCTTAGACTTTATCCAACCAAATGATCAGGCTGGCTTTCGTCAAGGACACTCCACAATCGACCATACTGACACCATCAATAAGGTGATAGTGAAATGCGCACAATATAACCAACACCTATATATAGCGTCCACTGATTACGAGACTGAATTTGACTCAGTGGAGACTTCAGCGGTCATGCAAGCACTGCGGAATCAAAGTCAAAGTCAAAGTCAAATTTATTTTTCTCCGAGAGGAAGAAAGGGGGCAACGGAAAAAAGCTGCACATGCGCAGCTTGACGAAGCCCGGCCCCCTTGGGTACAGTTCAGCAGCAATTCAAGAAAAATAAACAAAGGACGCTCAATGACAAGCATTGCACAAGATATATACATATGGACGACAATGTCAGGGTTTTATACGTGAGATGCAGAAAGTAAGCGGCTGACATAATACAATGCACGTGGTACAGGGCGTAGTTGCAGCAATATGTAAGCAAAAATGTCGTTAGCTGCACGATATAAAGAAAAAAGGAAGGGATATAACATCATACAGGTGGGCAATAGTGCAGCGGAGGATAAGAAATGAAGCCAGAGACAATGGTGAGGGTATTAACAGAAAGCGGATGCATTACGATCTAATTTTTTGAAAAGTGAGCGTGCAGATTCTGTATTTGTATCAACTCCAACGCGACTGAGTGCGTTCAAGAGGACGGCGATGTGGTACGATAAAGATTGATTGCCATATGTTGTGCGGCAGAAACGTTCGACCCATGAATTATTGTGTCTGGTGTTATGACTATGAGTGCGCGTGTCAAGGTTGAATATCTGAAGAAAATACTGATTATTGGTGCGAACAGCAGTCTTGTACTGGCAAAGAAGGCGGAACGAATACATGGTTTCAATTGGAAGTATGCGATAGGATGCGAAGTATGCGGACGTATGATCACGGTATGAAATATTCGCAATGGCTCGAATTGCGCGTTTTTGACATATTTTTAGTTTATGAATGTTTTCTTTGGATGTGGTCGCCCATACAAGATGACAATAATTAAGTGCAGATAAAAATAAGGCGTTGTACACCATCCTTTTTACTTTTGTAGGTAATATATGCCGATTCCTACTCAATATTCCCGCGATTCTGTTTAATTTGTAGCAAACGTGTTCATGTGCTTATCCCAGGTTAGGTTTTCTGAGAAAAAGACCCCAAGTGATTTAACGTGCGTTCGTATATCAATTTCATCATTCGCTAGAAATAGCTTTTCTGTGGGAGTGACAGTGGTGTTTGTTGCACGAAAAAGTATTGCTTGAGTCTTTTTTGCATTAATTCTCAGAAAGTTATTTTCGGACCAACGCTTAACAAACTGTAATGCTATATTTGCTGTGTGTATCAAATTGTTTGGGTTATCTCCGGTAATGAAGAGCGCGGTATCATCTGCATAGAAAATCCATTGTACCTCGCTTATAGTGGAAAATATGTCATTTATGTAAAGAACAAATAGGAGGGGACCGAGAATACTGCCTTGAGGGACACCGGAAGTAAGTTTTTTGACCCTGGAATTTTTATTATTATGGCTAACATACTGAGAGCGGTGTTGAAGGTACGATGATAAGAGAGCATTAGAATTTCCCCGTATGCCATAATGCTGAAGTTTCATTATTAACGTTTTGTGACACACACAATCAAATGCCTTTGAAAAATCTACATATATGCCTAAAACTAGTTTCTTATGCTCTAGAGCGTTAATAATGATTTCTTTTTGCGTTAAAAGAGCTGATTCTGTGGATTTTTGTTTCAGAAAACCGTGTTGGCAAGGTGAAATGAGTGAATGCTTGCCTAAAAATGAATAAAGACAAATGTGCATAATTTTTTCTAAACCTTTAGAGACCACTGGGAGAATTGAAATGGGTCGAAAGTTATTTATATTATTTTTGTCACCTCCTTTGTGTATTACAGTCACCTTGGCTATTTGCATTAGCTCTGGAAATGTATTTAGCTCAAAGGCTAAGTTATACATGCTAGTCAACACTGGAGCGATGATATCAATAATGTATTTAATAGGGGCAATTTGCATCACGAGATTTAGAATTTTTGAGGTTATTATATACATAAATCACTTCACTTTCATTAGTGGGAAAGAATACCATACTTCCAGAGATATTAGGGATGCAATCTGCAGTGGGAGAGTAAGCTGTGCTTGCGCAGTCAGTTTCCCCAACGGAGACAAAATGCGCATTGAACGCATTAGATAGATCAGTGCCGCTTATGTCTTCATTGTTGATTTTTATGCTGGTGATGTTGGAATGACTGATGGGTTAATGATCTTATTTAGGCGTTTCCACAACAGTTCGACGTTCCCGGATGCGTCATGCAGATAGGTAGCAAAGTATTCGTCCTTGGCAACTTTGAGCTCTTTATTTACCCTATTTCTATATGTTTTATACGCTTTTAATAAATTTATGTCCTTGCTTTTCACAAATTTCCAGTAAAGATGGTTTTTTATGTTAATTTTATTGACCAGATCCCGTGTTACCCACGGTTTCCGCGATTTCCTGTTCCTTCGTCGCGCTACAGATGGAAAGTGCTTTTGGTAAAGATCTGTAATTTGACATACAAGGGCTTTGTACATTGCATTTACATCAGTGCTTGAAAGAACATGGCTCCAGTCATGACACTGAACATCGGCTCGAAAAGATGCCAAGGAAGATTGGGTTATGTCTTGTCTACAAATCGGCGGATCGTTTGAAGGTGCAGGATAATCTTTTACATGAATGAAGGCGAGAATGGGCAAGTGATCACTGATGTCGCTAGCAAGCGCACCGCAAGAAGAAACACTTTTATCAGTATGAGTGATGAACAGATCGAGTAGAGTTGCTGACACTGATGTAACACGTGTTGGTTCATTTTTAATGTTTAGAAACCCATATGACTCTAGAATGGACAGGAAATCATTTTTAGCCTTAGAAGTTTTGAGGATATCAATGTTTAGGTCACCGCCAAGAAAAAGAGAGTATTTGTTAAGAGATATAAAATCTAAAAGGCTTTCAAGAAAAAGTAGGAAATTTTTCAGATCACCCTTTGGAGGACGATAAAGAACCGAGAAAAATTGTGAATTGTCACGCGCTGTCACTATTTCGTAGTCGTCAGTCGACTCAGTAAACTCAGGAACAGGGTTCACGTTAAAGCTGTTTTTCATTAATAGCATAACGCCGCCACCATGTTGCAGGGGGCGATTTAACGCAAATGTTTGGTAGTCGTGCGACAAGAACGGGACAGAGCTATTTTTGTACCACGTTTCACATACCATAATCGCATCGAAAGAAATGTCAGTTGCATTGATTAAATAATGAAGGTCATCGTGCTTGTTTTCTAATGAACGTGCATTAAGGTGAAGAAAAGATAAAAGACCTTTATGATGAAAATTTTTCAGATCGGAAGGTTGTACTGCCATGAGGGCGGTAGAAAACTACTGAAGACTGCAGGTACAGGGCCACGGACCGGATTGCTAGCCTGATCAAAGTGTGTCGGTTTGCCTAGCCATTTTTTCCAAGTCGTCCAAACAGTTGATTCGGAGTACAGTGCTGTTTTCAGCTTGACGCGCAAAGATTTTTCCATCTTTCGTCCATGCAAATTTCCAGTTAACCTGTTTTTTCTTTGTGATCGCAGCACCTAGCAGTTGCTTGTTTTTGCGTGTTAGATGTTCATTAACAAAGACAGCGCTTTCGGGGCTGTAGCCGAGGTCTGTTGTTGTTATTCGCGTTTTCTTCGCCTTTGCTAATACTAAATTGCGTTTCTCCCGCCGGGCAAAGCGCACAATGATGTTCTTTTCGTCTTCTTTTGAGGTGGGTACTCTATGGCAGATATCAATGTCAGTTTTTGAGATAGGTTCGCCAACGAGTGTTCCTAGTTTGACCACAATGTCTGTTGCGTCACCGTCCTTAGGAACCCCTTTTATTTCAAGGTTATTTATTCGAGAATAATGTTCCAGTTCATCTACTCGCCGAGCAAGCTTGCGGTTTTCCTCTTTCATTGCATGATTAGTGTCTCGTAACGCTTTGACTTCTTTGATGAGTTCCTTAACATCAACCTTTGTTTCGGATATGTCATCACATGATTCGCTACAGAAGTCGACGCTTTTCTTCAGCTCCTGGAACTCAGCTAACATTTCTTTTCGGAATTTTTTAAGTTCCTGCCTCATACTGGTGCACTGTGTACATTCAGTGCATTCTTCCGCGTCCTTATCCTTCTTTCCCCTGGTTCCTGTCATGACTGAATGGGATCAGAAGCAGGCTACGCACACAGGGCAAACAGCTGTAAGCACAACTTGGCTCTGCACAGCTCGTAAGGCACAACAACTCGTAAGGCACAACAACTCGTAAGACGCAACTCGTAAGACACAACTTGGCTCGGCAGCAGCGCGGAAAAGGCCTACAATATTTTAGAAGTGGAAAAAAACGCGGGCTTACCTGCAAAATGCAGGGGAAATAAGAACATGCACCACAGAAGCACTGCTGCCGAACGAAAGCGTCGAATTCCGGAGTTGGGTATATGTGGCCTTCTCAGGTGATGCAGATGGCGCTCCGCGGGCGTGCGCAGTAGCAGGGGTTGGTGATAAGCAGGCTTCAGAACGGACTCGTGCTTGTCATGTTGATGAAAAAGGGCCAAGTCTTGGGGTGATCCGATACGTAGTGTAGGCTGCAAAATGCAGGGGAAATAAGAACATGCACCACAGAAGCACTGCTGCCGAACACACCTCAAGGTGTAGAAGAGCCTTGTGCGAAAATATTTGAAGATAACTATAACGACTGCTCGGCTAGCATAGTTCTTCATAAAGTCAGCAATAAAATTCCAATAAGAAAGGCTGTTAGGCAGGGAGACACGATCTCGCCAATGCTATTCACTGCCAGTTCACAGGAGGTGTTTGTTGCTAGGCCTGGATTGAAAACAGTTGGGGATAAGAGTAAATGGAGAATACCGAAGTAATTTTCGATTCGCTGATGACATTGCCTTGCCAAGTCACTCTGGAGATGAGCCGAAAAACATGATAAATGCAGAGCAGAATGGTAGGTCTTAAAATTAAAGGGCCACAGAAAGGGCTGTTTGAGCATGGCTTTAAAATGCTTGCACTATGTAGAGTACAAGCCACCGAGCGTCCATGCCGCGTACGAGACCTCAGAAGCGGGCGGGAAATTTCCCGCTTTCACACCTCGCGGCGACGCGCGGTGCCGGGCTTTTGCACGAAAACTTGGCAGACGACGTCACATCGTGCAAATGACGTTAGCATCCGCGTGTTATCATTGGTTCACAGCGCCAAATTCTTTCAGACATCACGCGCTACCGCGGCCGCGGCCACTCCGCGCGCGCCGCAGCCGACGGAGATAGGGGAGAGGCCGAGTGAGTAGGGCCTCCTATGAAAACACACATAGCCGGACAGCTCCGCGACGCTCCGCAAAGCAGGAAGACAGGACCGGAAAGGCCGATTTTGCCAACGAAGCAAGCATGGACTTTTTTTTGCTCCATGCAACCAAGCCTGTTTTCTTTCGGCGCGCCCCACTGCCCACGTGCTCCCCTCACGTCACATTATTTGCAAACATGGGAATGCCTATTCCATATATAAGGTGCAGCGGCTCCCCTGAGTGCAGCGCACCAAGCAGCAGGAGGGGATACTTCGCTGTAAAAGGAGGCGGTTTTCGGTTTTAAGCGCGTGCACTTAGAATGCTAGCACGTGCTCCCCACGTGTGCATTTAGGCATCTTACGGTACGGATCCGGAATGGTATATTGTTTAGGCGCAAAAACTACTTTTGGTTTGGTTTGGTTTGGTTTGGTTTAGGGGGGTTTAACGTCCCAAGGCGACTCAGGCTATGAGAGACACCGTATTGAAAGGCTCCGAAAATTTCGACCACCTGGGGTTCTTGAACGTGCACTGATATCGCAGGGTATACGGGCCTCCAGAATTTCGCCTCCATCGAAATTCGGCCGCCGCGGCCGGGATCGAACCTGCGTCTTTTGGGCCAGCAGCCGAGCGCCATAACCACTAAGCCACCGCGGCGGCTAAAAACTACTTTTGGTTTAGTAAAATGGTCTTTACCAGCTGTCGTGAGCGCGGTAGCATCGCCCCGAAGCGTGGACGAAGGGGGCAGCGCGTGTGTATGTGTGTGCGTGCGTGCGCGAGAGCGGCCCAGCCAGCAGCCCAAGCTTCGTTGCTGCACGACGGTTCTACCTGGCGAGGAGGTCGCAGGCTGGCGACGGTCAGCAAGAAGGGAGCCGCTGGCTGGAGGAAGCGCAGCCTTCGAAGAGACATTGCATCCCTCGGCAGCCATCCACAGCGGAGGCAGCCCGTGTGCAGTGCGGTAACTCTGCACAACAGCCGCGCATTTCCAAGAACTCGCAGAGCCCGTTGGCTGCCTGGTGCGAAGGAAGCGTCTGTGCAGGCGGCGGCGACGAAGAACTCGATGGGAAAAGAAGTGCTAATGGAGACAGCGACCAAGAGTTAACTGGCGAGGGTGACCCTTAAAGGGGAAAAAAAGGCTCGAGAGGCCGCGCCCTGACGGCAAAAGTTGTATTACCGCAATTGTATATAATGTTAATAAATTGTGGAGTAATCTGAAATCTTCATTTCGCGGTGGCGTCGGGAGAAGGAGTGAAGGGATGAAAGGTACCTGCCTAGCTGCAGCCATCGACGAAGAGGTGCCACAGCTTTTATCCGAGAGTGGCACTCCACATAAAAAGAGGCCAGGTGCCATCTGAAAGTAAATATTGTTTTCCTAAAGTGAACAAAAAAGTCGCAGAGAAACTTTAGACTGCTGAGCTGTGAGAAGGCCTAAGCCCGCCCGCCCATTTCGTGTAAGTGTTTGCTGCGTGCTGCGGTATGATGTAAGCCGATGGCACGTAGCTAGCAATTCTACCTCTGCATGGCTCTATGTAGCCGCCGCCGCGACGCCGCCGCACTCCGTCTGATCTTCGCGCTGATTTCGAGAAGGCAGTCGCTGCCGTACGGCGGCCCACGCTCCGCCTTAAGTGTATGACGCAACAGTAATGAGTTAATGACCATATATCCAGAATTGGCCTTTCTGTACATTATTTATTCATTCAGAATACCTACATCGGCAGAAGACTTTATTGTAGGGGGGTTTAGTACGGGGGTCGCACAACGGCAAATTTTGCCATAATGCAGATGAATACAGCACTGAACAACGAACAAGACTAAAATCAAATATACTGGAAAACATACAGAGAGTGCAATAACAATGTAGAGCAATAAAAGGAAATACATAAGAACAGCTCACACAGTAGTATAGGAAAAAGAAACACTAAGAAAAACTAAAAGAATATGGCTCTCAATACAATTTTCAATATCAGGCGGATCCATCACTTCATTCGGGAGCTGGTTCCAGTCATTAACCGTGTTAGGAAAAAATAATATTTAAACACATTCATACGACACTGATAAGGTCTAATTTTGTTAGTCTTGTCCCGCCTGGAGGAGAAGTAATGTGGCTCCTTTATGTACACTGTTTTGTCAATGCCTGTTTTGTTCCTGTATATATTCTGAAGGAATTTTAGTGTTAGTATTTTTGTGCGTGACGAGAGAGTTTTATAACCCAATCCTTTAGATCTTCCAGATCCTCGAACTGCAAAATTATAATTTCCTGTTACAAAATCGAGCTGCTTGTTTCTGGACACGTTCTATTTGAGCTATGAGGTTTTTTGTGTATCGATCCCATGTTACGCATGCATATTCTAAAATAGGCCCATTGCTAGTTAAATTCAAGGTTGATGGAGTCTGCTTAAAATTTCGCTGGAAAAAGTGGAGGAGACGGTAAGCTTTCGTGGTAACTAAGTCAATGTGATTGGACCAGTCAAGCGTTTCACTAAACGTAACTCCGAGGTGCTTAACATGTTCTGTGGCTTGAACTTCAATATTATTTACGTTGTACGTACTGAGAATTTTTTTCCTTTTCTTGATAAACTGCACATAATAACATTTACGGGTATTAAGAGTAATCTGCCACCGGTTACTTAAAAATAATATATCCTTGGAAGTCCTCAAGGCTTGAGGTTTTGTAGGGTTTAACGTCCCGAAGCGACTGATGCTTTGAGGGCCGCCGTAGTGAAGGACTCCGGAAATTTCGACAACCTGCGGTTTTTTTAACGGGCACTGAGATCACGCAATACACGGGCGTGTGGAATCTCGCCTCCATCGAAATTCGACCTCCTAGCTGGGATCGAACATGCGTCTTTCGAGTCAGCAGCTGAGCGCCGTAGCCACTGAGCAACCATGGCGACTAGAAGTCCTCATCTCCTCCTGACACAATGGTGCAGCGGTTGAGGGTGCGCCACTGCTCTGGGATGGCAGATGCTGCCACCGGTAGGATTTGTGCGATCCAGACTGTCCCGAGCAACCACGCGCGAACAATCATTAATTTAACCATCGCCTGCCAGGTTGCTTGAGGACGCCACTATTTATGGCTACCATCGACTGTTAACGCCCACAGACGAGTTTTCGCTTAATCAGGCAAGTAATATTCTCGTCTTTAAACAGACCAGTACAGTTGCGTCGACATGCAGCTCATTATTGAGCTCGTTCTAAGATTCTTGTGCGTAGTGCCATTGTTCTGGCACTACGACACTCAGTGATGGTTGTCGCTCCTACTGGGCGGCATCAGCTGAAAAACATAAACTACAAGTAGGTGCCGTTCTGATAAACCTGATAGCAAAATTGCATGAAGAGGCGAAGCATGGGAAAGCGGCGAAGCGGCAAAATTAGGAACACGGACAGCATGCCTTTATGAAGCTCGCGTGCTGAACATTGCATGATGCAACAATACGATATCTATTACCAGGGGTTTCAGGAAAGATTTTAAATAATTTTTTAAATAGGCTCTTGGAGTAATAATTTGGCTTTCTTACCAGTGTTGGCACACACCGGAAAGCCGGCTCTCTTATGTAGTAAGCTAATTAACTAATCTATCATAACTTTTTAAAAGAAAGAAAACTGTGTTGCAATTAGAGATTTGTAGCCGTTCGTTAATAAAAGCCATATCAATTTTTAAAATTTCTAAAACGCTATTATTCATGGCGCTGTGGCTCGGCAAAATTTGGCTGCTTCGGGCCAAAATATATGTGCTTTCGAAAACCTTGTTGGGAAAGCAACCTTTCCGGTGTACGTAACTAGCCGAAAAGGCCAGATTTTGTCGAGCCATATATAGCGCAAAGGGTAATCGCATTCTCCAAGTTCTAAAAACTGATAAGGGCATTACTAATCACCGGCTAAAAATCTCTAGTTGCAACTAGGTGCCTAACTGCACTAGTTTAAAATACAATTATTAAAACTTAGTTAACGACCTTACTGCTTAACATTATTCTCCAGTTTACTGGTATCCGCCAATACTGGTAATAATAAGCTGAAAAAGTAATATTTTTACCTCAAAAAGCCAATTTTTGAGAATTACTTAGTCTTCCTTGAAACACCGGATATATTACAGGGTGAAGCCATCAGAAGTATTTTCAAGTATTCCTCTCTGCACTGACGAAGCACAGCTCACAGGAGCCTTTTGGGTTGCGCCTCCAACAAAACGTGGCCGCCGCGGCTGGGTTCGAAGCCGGAATAAAAGGTGCTCGATTGCTGTGCAAGGCACGATAAACATCCGCAGGTGGTCGAAATTAGGCCGAAGCTCTCCACAACAGCACCTGTTTCTCTCCTTGTTATCTCATTCTCTTAAGGTGTGGTTGAGGCGTCCGCCGAAATGTGAGGCAGATATACTCAGCCATTTTGTTTCTTCAAAAACAAAATTTCGTTTTCATTTCTCTCTGTTTGTTTGCCACATAGCTCGCGTACTCCCTAAACGAATGGTTGCAGATAATAGCACGCCGCAGACCATTTACCACAACAGCGCGAAATGTCCCGAGGAGTGCGCAATGAGGACGACTGAATTCCAATACTCTCGTTCACAGTGGTTGCGTACAAACGGCTAGTGCTCATTTGCATGAAGCAAAAGTCTGCGATGTAGTTACATTAAAGAGTCTCTTCTCTATTGTGCCGGTTGCAGCCGTGCTTGTTCACGCAGTGCGGCAATCTGTAGGAAGCGCCGATGCGATCGCCCACCTGCAGAACACTAATAGCTATGTTGTTCACATCAAGTAGGAACGGCGCTCCTCGCTAATACGAATCGCTTTGTCCAGAAGTATGTTCGGCGACCGCTCGGATTAATTGAGACTTAATGAATATTTTTTTTTTATCCACAAGCGACGACGATGACTGCTGCTGGCCGCATAGTGCATTGCTTGGCAGTCTTCGTCCCAGGGAAGCTCCCCGTTTACCATCTGCTCGTCCAGCGATGTAAGCAATAGTCGATTTATGGTCACTGTTGTCAAGCCTACACTGGCGGAAAATCTTCAAGAGCCGACCAATCGTTAAAAAGGATGACGTTTCGGCCCCGGCTTACGGGGGAATTGTTCACAATGAAAGAAAGACAGGAGTAAAGGTAGGTTATATAGGTTTCATGGTATGACGCAAGCAGCGGGAGTATATCCGGGGTAGATTGCCTTCGTTGCGATTAAGCGTGCTTGCCGTCGTCTGAATATAAAAACAATCTAGCATATATAAACATGTTCATGGTACGGCTAGGGGAGCATCAATTTCTGTCACCGCTGCGAACTTGACAATGGAGTCACTGGAGTCCCGCGCCCTATCATGCTTCACGCCGCGCCCGAAAGTCTTTCTTCGTTACGTGGACGACTGTTTCTGCATAATCAAGAAATCGGCTGTGAGTACATTCCTTTTGCACCTGAACAGCATGGAACCGGCCATACAGTTTACCATGGAAGAGGAAATAGATGGCCGTCTGCCTTTTTTGGACGTTCTGGTGAAACGCGACGGCCCTGGAATATCATTCAGTGTATTCCGGAAGAACACGCACACTGGCATGGACCTCAACTTCAGTTCCGTACACCCGACCTGTCACAAGAAGTCCGTTGTTGCCTCGCTTGTCCGCCGATCGGAGAACCTCTGCTCTACGCTGGAAGAGAAAAAGACAGATCTGGACACCGTTCGCCGCGACCTGATGGCTTCGGGCTATCCCAGTTCTTTTATTTAAAAATCCGAGAATCGCCTAGCTCACCCGCCGCCACAGCAACCCCAGCGAGAGAAGAAAAGGATTCCGATACCCTACGTCCCCGGAGTAAGTGAAAGTTTATCCCGCATATTCCAGTCGTACGAAGCCGACGTCGCACATGTACCCACGCAGGAGCTGCGACACGCGTTGGTTACAGTGAAAGACAAGATAAAGAAGGAGAAGTTCCCGGGCATCGTGTATAGGGTTCCCTGCGCTGATTGTGAGCATGTCTATATCGGTGAAACAGGTGATTTTCGGAAAAGATTGCAGCAGCACCAAAATGATGTCAAGAACAAGCGCGTGGCAACAAACGCACTGGCTGATCATGCTATCTCCGAGGGCCATGACATCGACTGGGACGGCACGAAGATAATCGGAAAAGAAAAGAGCAAGACGACAAGGCTTTACCTAGAATCTTTTTTTATATTCAGACGACGGCAAACATGCTTAATCGCAACGAATGCAATCTACCCCCGATATACTCCCGCTGCTTGCGTCATACCATGAAACCTATATAACCTACCTTCACTCCAGTCTTTCTTTCATTGTGAACAAGGCCCCCGTAAGCCGGGGCCGAAACGTCATCCTTTTTTACGATTGGTCGGCGCTTGAAGATATTCCGCAATGAACATACCCGACCAGACGGGTTTCCGTCGAACCCTGGATTTCATCGCACTTCGTGAGGCGTATGGCCAACCGATCATCACTGAGATTCGCCGCTTCATTTCATTAGAAACCCGTGCATCAGCATTTCAAGGTCATCTTAAATTCAACTTAACCTCCAAGGCACGGGATGTGATTCCTCGCTCCTTACGCCTGAACAGGCCCGTTGCAAGCCGCTTTTTGTTCACGTTGTTTCGAAAGCCGAACGCCTTCTTCTACAAGCTAGGATCATGGTCTGCAGAGAACAGGTCCGCTCACTAAAAAACGAAGCCTTCTTCGCACGCCGCCGGCTCGAGTACAAGTGCCCCGATGATTTTGCGAACATCCAGCTGCACGCCAACTTCCATGCTGGTCTCCGCTCACGTCGGAACGAAGCCGTGCACGAGAGAAAGCTTCAAAGGCTACTACCTCGTCGCTTGGACATTTCCAGAACTGCTAACCGCACCACTGTGCACAACCTTTCGTCACAGAAACTGGACGACGCGGAGCTCTCGGTGTTGAGCCTCGGTCTCAATTTCAATTTGGGACCAGAGACGGACATGAAAAAGATGGTATGCGCCGTGGAAACTGCGGTCAAGAATGTGGAGCCTTCCCGTCGCGACGAGGAACGCACCCGTGTCGTCAGCGTGCTGTCCAAGCTGAACCGGCATCAAGTACTTAATCCTCTTTTGCCCGAAGAAAGAAAGGCACTAAAAATTGCGCGGCAATGAGAACATCGTGATCCTGCCCGCGGACAAGGGAAACGCAACGGTCGTCTTGGACAAACGAGAGTACGTGAACAAGATGACGAGCATGCTGGAAGATGAGACAACCTACTTGCCACTTAATCGGGACCCCACTTCAAAGGTGCAAAGGGACTTGCAGAAACTTTTGGCTGACGTCTTCTCCTTTGTCCCGCCTCAACACAAGTCCCTTTACTACTTCCTCCTCTGCCACAATGGTTCTGCTCCCGCTCTGTATGGACTGCCAAAGATCCACAAAGAAGGCAACCCAATGCGCCCAATCGTCGATTTCACCCGCTCCCCGCTTCACAAGCTGTCGAACTATTTGCATCGTGTTATCTCCCCTTTGGTCGGTAAAAGCGAAACGGACGTGCACAACTAACACGACTTCATTGAAAAGGTTCGCAACATGGTTATAGAAGACGACGAAATTTTGGTGTCATTTGACGTGAAGTCACTGTTTACGAGCGTGCCGACTGACCTGGCCGTGAAGGTTTGCACAGATGCGCTACAGGCGGATGCAACCCTACCGGAAAGAACACCCATTGAAGTTCCAGACCTCAGCAGACTTCTTCAGTTCTGTCTGTCCAACACCTACTTCACGTTCCAGGAGAGCATATATAAACAGGTTCATGGTACGGCTATGGGAGCATCAATTTCTGTCACCGCTGCGAACTTGACAATGGAGTCACTGGAGTCCCGCGCCCTTCCATGCTTCACGCCGCGCCCGAAAGTCTTTCTTCGTTATGTGGACGACTGTTTCTGCATAATCAAGAAATCGGCTGTGAGTGCATTCCCTTTGCACCTGAACAGCATAGAACCGGCCATACAGTTTACCACGGAAGAGGAAGTAGATGGCCGTCTGCCTTTTTTGGACGTTCTGGTGAAACGCGACGGCCCTGGAATATCATTCAGTGTATTCCGGAAGAACACGCACACTGGCATGTACCTCAACTTCAGTTCCGTACACCCGACCCGTCGCAAGAAGTCCGTAGTTGCCTCGCTTGTCCGCCGATCGGAGAACCTCTGCTCTACGCTGGAAGAGAAAAAGACAGATCTGGACACCGTGTGCCGTGACCTGATCGCTTCGGGCTATCCCAGTTCTTTTATTAAAAAATCCGAGAATCGCCTAGCTCACCCGCCGCCACAGCAACCCCAGCGAGAGAAGAAAAGGATTCCGATACCCTACGTCCCCGGAGTAAGTGAAAGTTTATCCCGCATATTCCAGTCGTACGAAGTCGACGTCGCACATGTACCCACGCAGAAGCTGCGACACGCGTTGGTTACAGTGAAAGACAAGACAAAAAAGAAGTTCCCGGGCATCGTGTATAGGGTTCCCTGCGCTGATTGTGAGCATGTCTATATCGGTGAAACAGGTGATTTTCGGAAAAGATTGCAGCAGCACCAAAATGATGTCAAGAACAAGCGCGTGGCAACAAACGCACTGGCTGATCATGCTATCTCCGAGGGCCATGACATCGACTGGGACGGCGCGAAGATAATCGGAAAAGAAAAGAGCAAGACGACAAGGCTTTACTTAGAATCTTTTTATATTCAGACAACGGCAAACACGCTTAATCGCAACGAATGCAATCTACCCCCGATATACTCCCGCTGCTTGCGTCATACCATGAAACCTATATAACCTACCTTCACTCCTGTCTTTCTTTCATTGTGAACAAGGCCCTCGTAAGCCGGGGCCGAAACGTCATCTTTTTTAACGATTGGTCGGCACTTGAAGATTTTCCGCCATGAACATACCCGACCTGACGGGTTTCCGTCGAACCCTGGATTTCAAGCCTACACTCGATGGCCGTTTCCACTCATTCAAGTTTTTGAATTCGCTCTCCACAACCGCTTAAATTGCCCGTACGAACCCTGAGGACTCGCTAGGCCTTCTCGTGATGGAAGGGGGCCGTCGTCGAAAGAAATCTTTGAATATGGCGACAGTTTATCACTGGTGAGTGTTGTGGAAATATAGGGGGACAGCCTTCCGCCCCTCCCGCACTCCCACTCCGCGGATGTAGCGTTCCCGCTCGCTGACCGCGGATGGGGTTCGTGCTCGAGGGACATAGGGAGGGGACGACACAGCGTGAACACTCATATGCTATTTATTACACTTGCAATTAATACACAGAGCGAGCCTGCTAGCTACAAAACATCAACTAGGCATTCCTCGGAAGTAGAAGGCTACGTTAGAAGGACTTCCGACTTACCGGCTGGGGCAGGGGCGCGACTTCGGAGGTATCGGCGGCGAACGTTTGTATGCGCCGACAGTGGCGGCCGGGTTTTCCCGTGCGCGCCGCATTCTTGGGACAAAGCCATCCCCTAGCATTTGCTGGGGAAGGTGACCAGAGCGCGCGTTTGCTGCGCTCGCTTCGCTGCCTGGAACCAGAAGTGCAGCGGCAAGGCATAACGGATCCCTGTGCGCCTGCCGCGGAAGGTGACAAGAGCGTGTGGCTCCAACCGTTCGTGACGCTGGCCGGATTTCGAAGAGACTCTGTCTGTCCGGTCCCACAGAATTCCGCGTAACCTACGAGATGACGCTCCCGTCGCCGTTCCGTTTCCCCCATGAGGGAGACATCCCTCTTCGCCCAGCCGGGCTGTCCGTCCCGACGGCCGACAATGAAGATGGGCCGCATCTAAATGGAGGGGGGAAACAGGTTTCCAGTGTTGAAGTGTAAACATATGACATTTAGCTGCTCGTTTTGCTTATTTCCTATGCGGATAAGGAATATATTCACACCTTCGCCTCATGGGAGTAAAAGGGCATGCACAGCTGCCGATGGGCGATGACATCAAGGATGACCGTCTGCCAATTAAATCTGTCGGTGTCGTTGGCTTGTAAAACACGTCACGTCACACGACAATCATATGCTGCTGTTGATCATCCTGGTGTCACTGTCGGCCTAGTGTGACCGCAGTAACCGACGACGTCGTCGTTGTGCACTGAAGACAAGATGAAGTTTATGAATGCATTTGAAAACTGTCGTGTAACACCGCTGGAGTCCGTCCAGTCTGAATGCCATTCCAAGCATCGAATGTCATTCGACTCAGGGGCCCTTTGCTCGTAAACGTGTAACACAGGCTCAGTGCATTTTCTATGCAGGAGAGCTTTGTCCGTCTAAGCTTTGCTACTTTCAATCAGTGAAGGAGCGTCTAATGTATCTCTAGAGGCAACCTGTCTGGAAAGTTTGGAGCTCACTTCTTCATAGTCAGTGACGAAGCGATAAGGCATTACGTCTATTTCACGACGAAGCAAGCCAGCGGGGCTATGCATATGAGCGAGTTAGAAAGGCGGAGGGACGAAGTGAAATATGTGCCCTTGCGCATTATTAAGGCGGAAGCCTTTAATTGCTCATACTCGCGGTGTCCGCCCGTCCGTGACACTTCAACGCGATAAGAAAAAAAGGCTTTGTGCATGGTAGGATTCGAGCTACCATTCCTCCGTTCCACAGCTGAGCGTGATAACGACTACGCTACTTCCTGCCAATGCATATGTAGTTTTTATCTAGGACGCTGGATAGTGTTAAGGAAAGGCGTCGAATCGCACGGATGCCTCCCAAATGCCCTCCAGTGACTCCAGCATTTAAGATTCACAAACAATTGTGTTCTTAATTAGCATGTTAACCACACATCAGCAACACAAGCAGCAACACCGCGCTAAAGGCTTTCGCCTTACCGCACTTTCAGTGAACAATGTGCCCCTGAATTTTGTTCCCTCTAGGCAGACGACACAAGCAATTAACGTTACAGTAATATCCGCGTGGTATAAGAGCTTAATACCCGCATGGTATTAGAAGTTGCTAATATGGAATAAACAGCCTGCTCGCACCACGGCGGAAGTATTTAAGAGCCATCTGAACGAACTGGTGGCACATGTAGAACCCCATGCAGTTTTCGGCGCTCCGCCAGATGGCGGTCAACGACTTTTTGTAAAAGAATTAAAGCAAGAAAAGGATAAGGGTAACGTCAACGATATAGCTTGCACAAATTTGCAGGAACTAGGCCCGCCAACAAAGAAACTTAAAATCAAGCCAAACAACGAAACAGTGTACAGGAATTTATGGGCTCACCGAACCGCACCTTAGGGACCTCGAAGAAGCTCCGCTTATTAGTTGGGAAAGTTGCAATAGGTAGGCTGGAGAACGAAAAAGCGGAGGAGTATGAATGCTGCTTAGGCATGGGTTCATTTGTCAAAGAGTGAACGAACAATTTAGGTAGTCTGTATCGGTTCAATGTAATACTACAGTAAAAGAAGTACTATCAGCGGTAGTGTACTTGTGGACGGGAAGAAAGAGCCAGGCGAGAAACTATTAGCTCTCAGCAAATAGCTATCAGAAAATATCAAACTAATGCGAGACAAAGGGGAGGTTATGATAGTACGCGATTTGAACGTTCACATAGAGGAACAACATGAAGAGCAATACATATACTGTAAAAGAAAAATAATTGTGACCATGCGTGAGCAGCATGACTTTATTGTAGTAAATAGTGAAGTGAAATGTGAATGAGTAATCACCTATCAATAAGGCGCTTCTCACTCGAGCATTCGCTGCTGCATAATCATGGGATATTTAAATTAAAGGCTTAGTGCAATGAAAATAGACGAGGAAAGGTTAAACAGTATTTGGGGTGACTATAGCATGGCAATCGCAATGATTAGGTATCGAGGTGAGGGTGAACCTGGTGAGCGAAAACATTGGATGCCACACAGAATTCGTTACGTGAATGGCCGTCATTTGATGACCACATAAGAAGCTGTAGAAGAGTCAGTGCGAAAGGCTGAATAAGATTGGTCATAGAAATATGACGAAGTTTGAAAGGTAAGTCGGAGAGAGATTACTTGAGAAGAACCGCTGGAGGTGCAAAAATAGAACTAAATGTTGGTGAGACAAGGATATTAAAGATGCAATATCAAGCCGCTAAGCAGCTTCCACGGCACGCCGGAAAGGGGAAATAGAAAAGAGGCCCTTGCCCAAAATTCAAGAGAAATGAGACGAGTACAGAAAACAAAAGAACTGCGCCCAGAATAGGGCCCAGGAAACGATTAAGGCTACAAAAGTTGAGTGGATGGCACCTATTTTAAGAAAAGATAAGCAGGCACCTAGAATGTTCAGGAACCACCAGTAGGCACTTTTTATCACTTCAAAGGAAACGCCCTGCCATATACATAATGACGATGGTAACGTACTGTAAAGTGAAGCTACCACGCAATTTATTTGCGTACAGTTAGAAGAGGATTTTAAAGTGTGCGAAGGCGCTCGACGCAGGCTGCTTCCAAGGGGTGCTTTTTGACGTAGACATAGACAAGTTAGATTCATAAAAAGCGGTGAAAAGGTTCGTTTGTAACCATCAAGTGGTTTGAACAAAATGCCAATGGGGATAATTTTGTTGCTCCGTAAAGAAAAAAGAAATCCTTTGCTGCTTTAAGTGAGGTATTGGGAACAAAAGAAGTCTCAGCAAACTGGCGAGAGAGTACAATTACCATGATATAGAAAGGAGCAATGGTACTGGGCTTGACTTTACAAGCGCTGTGGTGTGCCTATGGCCTGCAACAAATTCGACACTTTAAATAAAGCAGAGGACCGTCGGTAGGCTTGTCTTCGGGCATAGGACAGAACTACTAACGAAGCAAGTGAAGGTGATATTTGGTGGTCAACATTGGAAGCGCCTGAGGCAAAACCTAAGGTGCCGTATGAATGACGGTTGAGGCATATGAATGAGAAGCGTTGGGTGGCAAGAATTTTCATATGCTTATATCGGTGCATTATCAATACTACATGGAGGCCAAGAACTAGATGCCCTGGTATTAAATACAATTGTCATACGTCAAATGTCAAATGTCAAAACTCGCCAGCTGCCTGGTCCACGGCTTCGATTGCTCTTCGAGCGGCGGTCTAGGTTTCGCTGTGGGGTAGCGGCTAAGTATCTGGCGGTGTTGCGCTAGCTCGCTAAATTTCTCTTTCTTTTTGTCTGTGCCTGCTTGCTCCTGTTCTGGGGTGATTGGGCGCGAGACGAGAGCTTAATGTTTACTTCTTCTCTCGGCCAGGGGTTTTCCTCTTGGTCAGCATCTCTTCCTCAATGCCGGCTCCCAATTGATCTGTTTTTCCTTAGTGGAGTTTCCAGCCTTCTGGTCGCTTTAGTGCCTTCCGATGAAGGCGCTATCCGACTGAACAACCCAGAAGATGCCGCGGTGGCTAAGTGGTTATGGGGCTCGGCTGCTGGCCCGAAAGACGCGTCTTTGATCCCGGCCGCGGTGGTGGAATTTCGGTGGAGGCGAATTCCAGAGGCCCGTGTACTGTGCGATGTCAGTGAACGTTAAAGAACCCCAGGTAGTCGAAATTTCTGGAGCCCTTCACTACGGCGTCCCTCACAGCCTGAGCCGCTTTGGGACGTTAAACACCCATAAAAAAACAACCCAGAGGCAGTACAGGCGCCTCTTCAATCCACATCGAAGAAACTTCATGCGCATTACTGATGTCCGGCAGCTCGGCAGGGTTGGTATTTTGTGCAGGCCACCGAATAAGGACTGTATTGAAGACCTGCTGAAGTGTACGTCCTTCGCCAACCACCCGGTAAGCGCATTCATTCCGCCGCATCGACTCCGTCGACTCTCGATTGAGCCCTGTGGAAACATTTGAGAACCTCTCGCCTGCAGGAGTGATTGCTGTCCATCGATGCAGTAGGATGGTCGACGGAGTGAAAATTCCTACGGAGTCCGTCATTGCCACATTTGCAGGAATATTGTGCCCGTCAGAGATTAAGGTGTGGCCATTGGTATTTCGTGTAGATGCCTTTAACTCTTGGCACCATGAGTGTCACAACTGATGGTGCCGATAGTTAACACTGTGTTTGACACTGACTGATCATCAGTGTCAAAACTGCTGGCGATTTGGCCACTGCGACAAAGCCTGCAAATCGGCCTTACGCTGCTGTGCCTGTGGGGAACGTCATTGCAGAGAAAAATGTCCTGAACAGCAAGATAAATGTTGTTTGTGTAGCGGTGCTCACCCTGCTGATTCGCCTGACTGTCCTGCACGAGCGCAAGAAGTTCAGGTGCTCGATCTTATAGACAAGCGCAGATGCATGCGGAGAGAGGCTTTTGCCGCAGTCAAGGAGAGAGCCTCAGGCTACTCTAGTGTGGCCGCCAAATGCCCACCCATAATGGATTCCAGTTGGTCCCAGGCTATTACAGCGGCAGTTGAGAAAGCTGTGGTAAATGCAATGGATCGCATTACGGAAACCGTATTCACGTGCATTTCGCAGGTAATAGCTACCCAGATGACCCAATACCCTGCAGGTTCCCACCGCTCCGCACTTGCCTTCTTTGGCTTCGCATGCTGCTCCTCCTTCTGTAGTAATCAATTCCGCTGCACAGGGCCAAAAACAATATGAGCAACACAAGACCTCTCAGGCCTCTCCTCTGAACAGCGTTATGGACGCATCCTCTATGGACTGTGTGGATATGGAGTCTGATCTCCGCGCCCAGAAACGAAGTGGGCCTCCTTTGAATATTGCATGTCCATCTTGCCCCCAGTCGAAGACAAAGAAAAGTAACGCTAATCAAAATCCTAAGACCAGGATTCTAGAAAAGGCAGCCACGGCTGCGGCACTCCCGCAAAGATAGGGTCCTTAAGTGTACTCCAGTGGAATTGCCGATCTATATTCCCAGTTTGAAAAGATTTAAATTGCCTATGCAATTAGCTTCTACCAGATTTAATTGCATTACAGGAAACATGACTGACTACAAATTTCAATTGTCATCTCAAGAATTACTGTCTATTCCGGCTTGACCGGTCATCACGAGGGTGAGGGTTGTTAGTGCTCCTCTCTACAAAGCTTTTTCACAGGGTATGCATTTCTTTCCATAATGCGGACACTGAATGGGAAATCCTTGCGGTTGACCTCAGTGTCCCAGGTCAACAGCCCTTTACGGTAGCTAATGAATATTTCCCGTCTGGTGTGCATGACACTCGGCCCCTAGACTCACTCATGTCTAGTAGCCGTTCTCAGGTTTTATTGCATGGAGACTTCAATTCGCACCATGCGACGTGGGGGTTTATAACAGACAGCTTTGGTTCTAGACTATTTGATTCTGACAACTTGATCGGCAACAATTCTGGATTGCCTACGTTTGTTCGGAGTCAATGCCGCTCTGTCTTGGATTTGACTGTTTCCTCCCCAGGAGTCTCTGTTATGTCTTGGGCGCCTGTTGACTGTGCAATAAACAGTGATCATCTACCGATTAGTTTCAAGTTTGCGTGTAAATTAATTCTTCCTGAGCGACATCAGCGCACGTTAATAAATTCGAGTTGCTTTAAAGATACTCTAAAATCAGTTCTCCAAATCACTTCAGACCCTTGCGCTGAGACAAGTGCCGAAAGCAAGGCTACACATCTATGTTCAGTAATGGACCATGCAAGAGAAAAGTCTGAATTTTTGGTTAAGGGAACCAAGGATTAAGGGTGCAATCGCGAACAAATGGTGGAATGCTGAGTGCACGCGTGCATAAAAACGACGGAAAGCAGCTTGGAAGAAACTTCTCATCAATCAATGCCCAAAAAATTGGTTGGATTCTAAGTATGTTTCAGCAAAATTTAACCGTACTGTCGGCCGTGCAAAGCAGGAGTATAATACAAATCATTATGATTTTTTTTTGCAATCAGGAAATAAACGAGCTTTGTTCAATTTCATGAGGCGCAATAAAGGGATTCCACCAGCTGTCAACATTGAATCCCTTGTTCAGTTCCCTGCCGACATCGAAAAGGCCTTAGATGATATTGCGTGGGGCCTAGAGCTTCGCTTTACATCTGCTCTACCTTCTCTTGCTATATTCACATGCACCTCAAGTGATTTCACTCAGGTCTATATGCGTGAGCTGTCGCAAATTGTTCTGCGCTTATCCCCAGCGGCTCCTGGCCCCGATAAGGTCACTTCATCTATGATCAAAATTTTGTTCAATGAATCTCCTGAAGACATGTTGGCTCTAGTTAACCATTCCATTAAAGATCCTTGTATACCTCATGAGTGGCGTCTTCCTGAAATATTTCCATTGCTTAAAAAGCAAGGGGAGAGCTTACCTTAAGACAATATACGCCCTATTTCATTAACATCGGACCTAGTGGAATTGGTGGAAAGTGTCCTTCACAGCCGTGTCATGTCATTCATTTCAGAAAACGCTCTCTTGAATCCCTGTCAAATTGGTTTGAGGCCCGGTTGTTCAATTTGGTGTGCTCATGCTGACCTAGAGAATTGTATTAAGTCATCATCATCGGTAAACAACGTTTCGTTGTAAATGCCCACGCTGTTTCAAATCCCACTGACGTCTATGGTACAGTCTAAACAAGTATATGCATAGATTAGAGTAAAAAGGGATTAAGCTGTCCTCTAGCCCATTCATTTTTAGTGCTCAAGAGGATAACTTAGACTCTTTCTGCTCTTTTCTATTTGGAGCGCATGCGAATTTTTTTCGGTTGCTTTTTCTTCGGACGAAAAATTTTGGGAACCCACCAATTTAGCTTCCTCCTCAGGTTCTGCAACGTGTTCAGCGTTTGCTTCAGCGCAGTTGCTGTACACCCTTCGCCTGAAATTGGCCATGATAGCCGCCGAACAAGTTTTATGCCTGAAAATTAAAACCACAAATATTTTCCGTGGTTCCATTTGGCACAAACAGCAATAAGTCGCATTACGAACTCGTAACCATCCTCGTCAAATCCATTGTAAAATCAAGCGTTCTTGATGCGGAATGAATATGATTCTGCCCGACAAACGTCAACGTGATGAACAAGAGCCACAGAATCAGTTTTTACTCAGAACAGCAATTGCACGCTGGTGCCCCGAGTGTCACTTTAGGGAGCATGTGAACCCAGAGCAGCTGCCATGTTAGCTACAAGCCGCCCCTCAAAGACGGCTAGATCCTCGTGCACGGGCTCGCCGAGTAGAGGTCACCTCTGAAAGACGGATCCTCAAGTTCATCACCTGGCTGCTGTAACTTTGCATTTATCAAGAACGCGCCTGATGCACTGGCTAAATCATAAAAGCTGTAAGCATAAGTCTTAAATTTGTTATTCGCGAAAGCACATCGGAAAACCTAGTAGAGCTTATCATCCGCGATACCAAGATTGGGTAATCGCCACAGAATTTTTATCTGTACCAAAGGAAGAACTGTGAGAACTGAGAAACCTAAATACAGCGGCTTGAGGGCTGAAGCACTGCCATCACTTGGAGAGGAAGCCCGATGCTTTGAAGAAGCAGAGCTCTGCGCAGGCCTGGGAGTCTGTGCTAAGGACTGCTCTGGCCATCGGCTGAAAATTTTGCCCATCATCAACAGGCCATAACCAAGGAATTTCGGTGCACTACATATTGCTCATTACGTACTCGGTGCTTATTGAACATAGCATAACTGCCTACACATGATCAAGTTGTGCGTACATGACACTAACACACTTTGTATGGAGACTGGAGCCATCGCTAGCCTGTGAAGTCGAAACCCTACACCATGACATGGACACGTCCTGTGCCGGATACTGAAATCTCTCATCCTAATTTTCGCAACATTTCTCTGCACCCCAATTTGTCCACTTATCCACCATGCCAAGGGTGCAGAATTGGGTATACACGGGTCGTTTGCGAAAACAGCCGTTAAAATTTGAAAGCCCTAAGCCTGCTATTTGTAAGGAACGAAGCATGTATTGGGTGCACGTGCAAACTTGCACCTGTTCGGACGTCAACCCTGCAATACACATAACAAACACATACAGTTTACGATATCTCTCTTCCAAACCTCGCCGTCAGGCTATCTCACGCAGCGCGCCGAACGCAAACGAGCTATATGTAATGAACGTAAGATAAAACTTTAAAATGCATGCTACTGTATTTATTTTTAAATTGCGTTCCCAATACGCTTGGCCTTATATATTTGTGCGCCGACCTGGGATAATGTTCTTCACCTCTAGATCTGTGTCCGCTAATTTTAATAGAGGCGGATAAAAAGAAACAAACATTTAGTGACCAACCAGTTTCAACGGAGCAGGTCGCAGTCGTCCCCTTTCTATTTTGCTGCAGGCGGCGCTATCAAACGCGACGTCGTCTGCCGGACAGTGAACCCCCGCCGGATATAAATATATAGCCTTTCCGCCACATGATCCCGTCCGGCTGTCGGGCGCTACTTGATGGCTCCCGCAGGGACGGCAGAAGAGCAAGATAAAAATGCCCACTGCCCTGCCGTGTGTACTGCAACCCGCTCGACGAGTGTGAATTTGAAGCTGAGCAGCTGCCAGGACACGCACTTCACAAGGCCAGCCAGTTATATGACACAGCTGACAGTGTAACAAGATTCGTTCCAGTTCTACATCTACTTCGGCCGTGCGCTGCCTGCCCTTGAGTTCTGCGGCGGAATGCGCTCAAATCAACCCTCTAGATAGGGGGTATGGAATCGGTGCTGCAAAGGGAGTTCTTTCCCTCAGTTTCTCTTTCCCTCGAGACTGTCATTGAGATCGTCCACGTCTGTTGGTGCTTACGGTGATGCTGTGGGCCGCACGCTTGAATGAAGCGCTAGGCATGGCTTCGTGGCGGATTGCGACTTTCCTCAGGCTCCCAAAGGCTTTTATCAAGGCGCCAGAGATTCAAGCACGATGTCTATGCCGACCACTGTCCAGGTAAGCTATAGAAGACGCTGAGAAAACATCGCCATGCGTCGCTAGCAGCGCCGTTACCGGCTTTTCAATTGAAACGCAATCAATGTAACGGGAGCGCGCTGGATAATAGAGTTCTTCAGGGGTGAACGTCCTGTTTTTTGAACGAAAGTTACTCATAACTACGCTTCTGCGCTATACGTGAGCTCGTGGAACGAAGTATGTCCTATTATCAGAAGAGAAAAATGTAAAAGGCATTTTGCGTTGGAAATAAAAACAGGTATTTTGATAATTCCTTTATGATTCATGTTTATTTGGGCTTTCAATTCTTCCTTGGAGAAAATTTCCAGCCTGTCAGCACCTGTGCCGAGATGCGTTCTTCCTGACGTTAAGCGATGTTTCGCTAACTGTAAGCTGAGCCGTTGACGCATGGTACGTAACTTTCTCCTAGCCCGTCGGTTGAAAACGGTAATGAATAGTACCAACCAGTACAGCAGGAAATTCCAGCGCCATGCCTTACATTCGATTTCTTCATGTGTATAATCGCATTGTAGAAATCGTCTTATTGCTAGCCACTCCGTTCTTGTTGAGCTTATAATCAGAAGTGCTGTATCACGCAAAAAAGTAACCAAAGTCAAAGTCTTTATGGTTACCCATTACTGCAGAGATCACAGTTCGTCTGCAGCCAAATAATGTGATTAGAGTCAGAGTAAAATTCTTTCCGCGAAAAGCGTCTCTAGAGGTCTAAAATGTATGTGAATGCACAGAAATAATTTCGCCTATTGCAACTTCTCTCAGGACAACTAGTCTGTTTACTCTAAAGGTCATTTGCAAAAACAAGCTTGTCGTTCTTCTCGCTTATTGTAGATTTTCGCTGAAATTTCGGAAACATCTGATTGTGTAGTTCTTTTCCTTAACCATTCGTTTGCAGCTTATATTAGGTGCCGCACTCTGCTTTTCGCTTTCATTTCACTTTCTCTTTTGGCCGCAGCTGGCACAGGACAGAGTTAAATGTAGATATATGGCAGACGCCTTGGTGCTGCAGTGGGTGTAGATATGCTGCTGATGATGGTTGTTCTTCTTTTATTTACGACGAGAATGCCCAACCTTAGACAATGTTAAAGCTATGCAGAAATGCAGGCGAATGCGTGTAGTCACTGCCTTAATTGACCTCTATTTAAAAGGTACGCTCGTAAACGATCACTGCTGTGAAGAATATTGCGTTTCTTTCTAACCAGGACAAACATTCTGGTGATATAAATATCTCTATTAGGCAAAGATCGCATTTCAATTGATGGCAGCTTTTGCAAGCGAAATTATAGCGGTCAATGTTCCCTGAGGTGTCTTGTGAAAGAGACGCTATATAAAAGCGTTTTAGAATTTTCTTACATGTGCCCGGGGATGATGCCGTATAAAATTTTCTGGGCCTACATTGTGGCTAGCTCAGTTTTGCGCGGAGTAGCGAAAAACGCTTCCTCCTTTCGCAGCTCGTTACCGGCGAAAAAGAAGCTGCGCCTCAGCTACTGGCACGAGCCGTGCGCCGTGCCGCTCTCGTCGGAGACCTTGGGGGCGCACATTGACTCGGCGGCCGAGAAGTGGGGAGGCCGCGTCGGCTGGTCGTTCGTGCAAGAAGGAAAACACTGCAGCTTCGCCCAGTTCAAGGAACAGGTGGGGTTTATGTAGCGCAACGCAGCACGGTACGCCTATGCTGATACACGGCGTCTGTCGAGTTTCCGGCAAGGAAAGACTTTCGTTATTCTCTCAATGGGCCATGCAAACACACTTCATCGCTAGCTACCAAAACGAAGGCTGTGAATCTGAAAGAAAACGATTATGTTCGAAGTAAATGCATCATCAAGCTATCAAACTTAGCGAAAGACAGATTACATGAATAAAAGCCGCTTTAATTGAGTGGAAATTTTCTCATGGGTTTTGTTATAGGCAAAAAGAAAACGCGCGTCTGCTCAAAAGTGACAATTAGATTACGATCACTGTTGCCGTGCCCAATATATACAACAGAAAAACTCTTTTTTTCTAGGTGTTACCACTTCTCAGAACCATGGTCGAAAACTCTTACTTATTTACATTATTTATTTATTTATTTATTTATTTATTTATTTATTTATTTATTTATTTATTTATTGTTGGTGTCCTTGCAGACAAAACCAAAGTGTTCCAATAAAAAGGCACTCGCAGGCTCATAACTGGGTCCGGGACGTCTACAAACTTTACACGAAGGAATCCGCGCTTTGCAAAACAAAAAAAGAACACCTCATTCTATTCTTACTCATATGGAAAAAATACAGGACACGAAGCATAATATATCAAGAGCAGAAACAGAGAAAACAAAGTCTAACAATGAGTGCGTCCATGTCGTGCCCCTAGACACACGGGCAGCTTCACACAAGCAATAAAACTGAGTAAAAATTGCATCACCATTGGGACGTTCCCACCTGTCGGGGGTCAGTCACAGAATCTACGGGTCCTGCTGAAGCGAGGAGAAATGAGCCAACAAGGCGGTAACCCGGCAAAACAATATTTATTCTTCTCTGCCTGAAGGCGAAACTGGTGGTCCGCTCACCGCGGGCTTTCAGGAGCCTCTGGTTGTAGGTCCGGCAGATCGGGGCTCCACTCCAATCGTCTCGCGTCGGCGGGCCGCGGCTGCTTCGGCTCTCCCGGGGTCTGCCTCTCTTCCCGGCGTCTCTCGGCTGGCGGTGCTGTGACGGGTCGAGGCCACAGGACTCTTGGGCGTTTCGGCTGGCGGTCAGTTTGCTACGGACGCTGAGGTCCGGCTTCGCTGACTATAGACCAGCGCGATATCTTGCGTCTGTTCGCCTCGCCCGTCTCTGCTCGACTTTTTTCCTTTGTCTCCCTGCCCCCCGCCGCGTCTCTCCGGAGATTCCCTTTCTCTCTCTCTCTCTCTCTGGGTAATCTTCGCCCAACGGTTTTTCGTCGTCGCTGCTTACACAGCCGATCAAAGGCACCCGCCAAACTTCTAGGAATCCGCGGCTGTTACGACGGGAAGGCCGATGGCGCCGTTGGGGATGGGTCGAAGGGGATCAGGTGTCCCTCGGAAGGCGACGCTTCTCTGCAGTCAGTCCGTCTGGTGCCAGCCGCCGACGTCCTCCGCCACCTCGAGCCATTACGCAGCCCGTCGTGTCCGCTGCTAGTAAGGTCGCCTGTCGGCCTGCACACACAAACGCCCAAACGAACCCGTCTTCGCGCGCCCGTGGGGGGGGGGGGGGGGGGGAGCACGGCCCTAACCGCAGGGAAGATTGCAGTTGCGTAGGGCACCGCGCGCAGCCTCTCCTCTTTAGCCGTCTGGCGGTCTTTGCACATCTGTCTTCTGCATCGCCCGCCGCATTCCCCACCACCGCGTCTTCGCCGACATGTCTGGGCCAATAAATTTGAAGGCAGGGAAAATGTCTTGGGCACTGGTCGCCTGGTTAGTTGTTTTTAGCAATGCCGGGGCCTCCCGTGTGCGGCCCTTCACAACCCCCTCTTCTTACAAAGAAATTTTCTACGAAAATTTCGCGTTCACGGCACTCTCACAGCACACTGTTCGTAACAGAGTTCTCAACTCCGTCTTTCATAGCACCACGTTATGAACGGGCCAGTAACTCCATCAGGCAGATCAAATTAATATAACCAAACAAAACAACAAATCCAGGTCCGCTCTTATTGTAAATCACCAGTCATTCACGCATGACAGCTCAGAGACAAAATTTTGCTACTAAGACGAGAATGTGTAGCCAATCAGTCATTCTCATTGTTCAATGGTCGCAGCAACTCACAGACTCCCCTTACGTCATGCTGCCCACGAAAATGTTACGTAAGATCAGGAGGTGGTCCATGCAATTCTTTAACCCTCAGTGTCTTTCTCCACTGGCCGTTTCTACAGTGTTCTGCCACATCCTGTCTCAGTTCATGCCAGAAATAGCCTTCGCTAACTGCCCGACGGGTCTTTTGAAAGCCTAAATGTCCTCCGCCTTCCATATCATGGCATAACCTCAGAACTTCACTTCTCATTTGCAAAGGGACAACGGCTCTGTCTGCGGCCCCGTGCGCTTTGTCTCTGTAACGGAGTATACCACAAGAGTCCAAATGATAAAATCCTGACTCTTTCCCTTCTGAGCTGTTGCACACGTTTATCAATTTTAGGACAGACGGATCTTTCCTTTGCTCCTTCTACAGGCGGGTTCGCTCACTCGCAGGGGGAACATCGATTACTCTGGCGTCCGCCGCGCTGCTGAGCGCATCTGCATGGCGATTGCTCTCCCTTGCCTCGCGCAGCCCTTCCGCTTTGCCCGCGCATAGGCTCACTACTGCTTCTGAACGCCCTCGCTCGTGATGGCCGTCAGTAGAGGTTCTATTTCTTTCCTCAACAGCTTCACGGCTGCCCTCGCCTTCTTCCGTACGCCGCTCGTAACAGGCCGTGTGATCTGGAATGCACCCGCGAGATACCTGACGCACACGACAACAACGAGAGGTATGCCCGGACCTGCCGCACGAGAAGCACACGCCTGATTCGACGCGCCGATTGAATTTTACCGTCTGCCTGGATGGAGGCTCTTCACGTATCCGAATTCTCTTTACGAGCAGCTTCTCCAGCCGATCTAGACGTTTACTAAGCTCACTCATCTCTTCCCCGCTTTCTACACGTCGGACAATAGCGGCGTTCTTGCGGGTCACTTCCTCTGACAGCTCTTCTCTAGACGCTATCTCCACCGCCTCTTCGAAGGTCTTGGGATCATGTGACAGAGCAAATCTTCTCACCGGATCGCGGAGCCCATTCAGAAAAATAGAGGTCAGCTGTTCCTTAAGGATTTCGCGTCTCACTTCACTTTTCGACGCCTCATCGCCATCAACGTCACCGAAGGCTTCCACCCCGAGCTTACGCAGTCGGCTCGCGAACGAGCGTACATTCTCACCAGCGTTCTGCCTTGCGCTCAGAAACTTCTCAAACTTCCTGTACGCCGGCGCAGTATCAAAACGTTTCAGCGCGAGCGCTTTAAACGATCTATACGAAGTCACGCCGGCCACCTCCCCATCCAACCACGCAAAGTCTAGAGCCGCCCCGACCATCTTGCACCGCGCCATCCCGATTAACTGTTTCTACTGCCATCCGCCCAGATTACCAACCTGCTATAAAATTTGGAGAAAATCTTTTAATTTGGGACCGTTGTCGTTCCCCGTGAACGATGGAATCACAGCTCCCAACAGCATCTGATTTGCTCCTATCATCCCTTCATGAATACTCGGCGATTCCTGTAGCGACATGGCCCCTTTCTCCTCGGGTACGAGGGTGAATGGTCTCACACCACAACTTCAGCAAAATCCCACCGCTGCCACCACTCGTGACGTTCCCACCTGTCAGGGGTCAGTCACAGAATCTATGGGTCCTGCTGAAGCGAGGAGAAATGAGCCAACAAGGCTGTAACCTGGCAAAACAATATTTATTCTTCTCTGCCTGAAGGCGAAACTGGTGGTCCGCTCACCGCTGGCTTTCAGGAGCCTCTGGTTGTAGGTCCGGCAGATCGGGGCTCCACTCCAATCGTCTCGCGTCGGCGGGCCGCGGCTGCTTCGGCTCTCCCGGGGTCTGCCTCTCTTCCCGGCGTCTCTCGGCTGGCGGTGCTGTGACGGGTCGAGGCCACAGGACTCTTGGGCGTTTCGGCTGGCGGTTAGTTTGCTACGGACGCTGAGGTCCGGCTTCGCTGACTATTGACCAGCGCGATATCTTGCGTCCGTTCGCCTCGCCCTTCTCTGCTCGACTTTTTTCCTTTGTCTCCCTGCCCCCCGCCGCGTCTCTCCGGAGATTCCCTTTCTCTCTCTCTCTCTCTCTCTCTGGGTAATCTTCGCCCAACGATTTTTCGTCGTCGCTGCCCACACAGCGGATCAAAGCTACCCGCCAAACTTCTAGGAATCCGCGGCTGTTACGACGGGAAGGCCGATGGCGCCGTTGGGGATGGGTCGAAGGGGATCAGGTGTCCCTCGGAGGGCGACGCTTCTCTGCAGTCAGTCCGTCTGGCGCCAGCCGCCGACCTCCTCCGCCACCTCGAGCCATCACGCAGCCCGTCGTGTCCGCTGCTAGTAAGGTCGCCGTCGGCCTGCACACACAAACGCCAAAACGATCCCGTCTTCGCGCGCCGGTGGGGGGGCGGGGGGGGGGGGGTAGCACGGCGCTAACCGCAGGGAAGACTGCAGTTGCGTAGGGCACCGCGCGCAGCCTCTCGTCTTTAGCCGTCTGGCGGTCTTTGCACATCTGTCTTCTGAATCGCCCGCCGCATTCCCCACCACCGCGTCTTCGCCGACATGTCTGGGCCAATAAATTTGAAGGCAGGGAAAATGTCTTGGGCACTGGTCGCCTGGTTAGTTCTTTTTAGCAATGCCGGGGCCTCCCGTATGCGGCCCTTCACACCATATACAAGTGTTACATAAAAACCCCGTGTTGTATTCTCAACACTCAGCCAAAAAACAGTACGCTTAATTAATACCAAAATAAATTGCGTCTGTGCAAGAACCTTTAAATGCTGCTACTGAAAGGGACGTTCAGTTCGTTTCAAAAGAACCTTTACAGCCATAGACGCCATGGATCGACTTCGATAAAAAGCAAAAGCATCACCTTACAAGCAACGCACTTGAGCAGTAGTTGTCATCGGTTTGAAAGCGGGTATGTGTACAAGCCCTAATAGAAAAGTAGCAGTATTTTCGTGTCAAATTTGCAACAAAGGCACTAAGAACACACCAAGACTCTATTCGCTCTTCTTTTACAAGCTGTCTGTGGAGCGCTTTTCTCAACACACGGTGCCGATAGACGATATAGTGGGGGCATATATATATATATATATATATATATATATATATATATATATATATATATATATATATATATATATATATATATATATATATATATATATATATATATATATATATATATATATATATATATATGCGCCCACTATATCGTCTATCGCCACTTTGTCTGTTTGGCGGCCAAGATTTCAGTTTCTTCCGAAGCTTGTGCCAAGCCGTTCGCCTGATGCCCGCTATTACCATGACTTACCACATGGTACTGAGGCTCTTTAATCAGCAACCCTGCCGCTGCAACTATAATTCCGCTAAATTCAGCGGAATCTCTTTTCAGAGAGACACTTGTTCAGCGGAGCACATTTGAAATCAGTGTCAATCCAGACGTTGACCGATCGCTACCGGTCGCTGTAGCTTGAGCCTATCTCTTATAAGCGAACAGCGTGTGCAAGGCAACTCGTAAAGAACACCATGTTCAGTTTTCGCCAGAAGTAACCAGGCTGCCTCGAAGGCTGCGGTGCCAGGCGCGCGGCCGTGCGGCGGCGTTGCGTTCTCTGGCGCTTCCCGGCGCTCGTCAGCTCCCAGGGTGCAGCAGCTGAGGTAACTACGCACCCTTACTCCCGATCTTTGGACGGTAAGAACTGGGCCGGTATGATGTGCGGGCTGCGCTTTCACGTATTTGGAGCACTGCTGTGACAAAGCGGGCAGTTCCGTGAAAAGAGCGAACAGCACCGTTACTATACCGAGCGCCCTCGTTTGGGACAACCGTGCTCCGAAAGGATAGGTGCAAAGTAAGCTTATACAAGGTTACCATTAGCTTAAGAAGAATATGAAGAGGAAAATTAAGTAGACGAACGTTAGCAGCCGTGACAAAAACATAGTTCTCAGGACTTCTGAAATCAATTCTTCCAAGCATTGGGCGCAAAAAGTTGAATGGTTTGCTCAGTATATTTATCACACATTCGTTCGGTGCATGTGATTTGACAATTGTAAAACGTATATTTCGAAAAGGCAAGAAGCACCAGCGTATAAGGAGGGTGTTTTTTCATCTATATGGAGGATCAGACATTTTATTTGTTTCGCAATACGGATAAATGTTAAGAATCAGTGCAGCCAAGAGTCTCAGAATACATTTGTTCGAAAACTCTGAAAAACAGTTCATCAGTTGCTGCATATTGCCGGGTCGGTGGGAAATATAGAGAAGGAGAAAGCGTGCGGAACGTTTTCTCGTGTTGTATGTGTGGAGTTTTCTTGTCTTGTAGAGAGCTCTGAAAGTTGCCTACATAATCGCCACATGGCAGCACTTTCCCCCTTTCTACTCGAAGGTTTGATGATCTGAGGTGCGAAGAATTTCCGCCATAAAAGCGATAATTCGCGACAATAAGCGTCATCTGCACGCGAACTCTGTCTGCAGAGACAATATGAATGAAATAGTCACGTAAGTGGCAAAGGTGCAGTTACTGCGGAACAAAGGGAAATTTTGCAGAGAGCATTACACCGTGTTTTGAGTATCACAAAATGAATCTGCTGTAGAAATGCCATGTTTCCTTTCTGAGCTACATAGTCAGCCATATGTGACTGCAGGCACATGTAACAAAGTGTTCATTTCCACCGGAACAAAGATTTCCGGCTTTGCTCAGCCTTCCATGCGCAAGATGGCTCTTATTCTGGAAGGGCAGTACAACAAACGCATGAAAGTAAATTCTTTTTGAGTTGGCAGCGCCGAAGGAATTGGCTTTAACTTTCTCCTTTCGCATAATTCAAGGTTGACCAGCTAGCCCGGGGACTGCTGTCGCTTGGATTTCGCAAGGGAGACACTGTGATCATCTGGTCTCCCAACACGTTCAACTGGGTACTCATGGCCGCAGCGATGGCCAAAGTTGGAATAATATCTGTGAGTACTTCTTTACGTTGTCCATGGCCGCAATATAAGGAAAGGCACATGGTTGAAACTTCACAATTCGCTGGAAGGTTTACGTCTTCTCTACTTCTCGTTACTGGCCATGCCTGTTCCAGTTGCAAAGATGTACATGTCTCATGTGAGGCCTATATGGTAACGTTTTCTGACGATGTCTATCGTTGAATAGCCTTAAAGGTTCGTTCAAACCGGCTGGCAGCTCGTAGGTACTTAATGTGTGTGAGCATGCTATGTATGTATGTATGTATGTATGTATGTATGTATGTATGTATGTATGTATGTATGTATGTATGTATGTATGTATGTATGTATGTATGTATGTATGTATGTATGTATGTATGTATGTATGTATGTATGTATGTATGTATGTATGTATGTATGTATGTATGTATGTATGTATGTATGTATGTATGCATGCATGCATGCATGCATGCATGCATGTACGTACGTACGTATGTATGGATGTTTTTTAACGTTTAGTAAATTTACCATAGCGAATACAAGTGAGGTTGATAAAGAATTCTGTAGAAGAGTCTTCGCGCTTTCGAAGTTACACAAACCTCCGCTAGTACAAAGTTTCGTCTGCCTAAGAACTTATTTTGCTGTTCGTGGCTCAGTGGTCTTGTTCGCGTTTCACTTATATAGTACTATTATGGGCAGAAGTAGCCAGCACGCGGCTTCCACGGCCGGAGCAGGCGAAACTGCCTTGCTGCGCCATCTAGCGGTGACTCGTCTGTTTCGAGATCAAGCAGTAGCGCACGCGCGTCCTAGCTCCTCCTCGGTCTCGAACCAGACGAGTCATCGCTAGATGGCGCACCGATGCAGTTTCACCTGCTCCGGCCGTCGAGTCCGCCTGCTTGCTACTTCTGTCCATAATAGTATGTAGGTGTTATAAATTTTCGCGGTCACATAGTGCGCAATAATAATAATAATAATAATAATAATAATTGGTTTTTTGGGGAAAGGAAATGGCGCAGTATCTGTCTCGTATATCTTTGGACACCTGAACCGCGCCGTAAAGGAAGGGATATAGGAGGGAGTGAAAGAAGAAAGGAAGAATAGGTGCCGTAGTGGAGGGCTCCGGAATAATTTCGACCACCTGGGGATCTTTAACGTGCTCTGACATCGCACAGCACACGGGCGCCTTAGCGTTTTTCCTCCATAAAAACGCAGCCGCCGCGGTCGGGTTCGAACCCGGGAACTCCGGATCAGTAGTCGAGCGCCCTAACCACTGAGCCACCGCGGCGGGGCTGCGCAACTGCTGGGGAAGCCGTTTCGTGTGCTCAAGCATTGACTTGTAATCCGAAGAGCAGCAACAAGTTCCAGTCACGAAAAGTTCGGACGCAATAGACAGAGGCACAGCTCGTCAGAAACTATTATTACCACAGTAAAAGAGGCGGGAGACTTACCGTTGCCGTTGGTCGTCCAGTGAATTATTAGTAAGGGCGATGACCAGGGGCGAGCGAAGCGGTTTATTCGAAACTTCGTGGCCTCACAGATGTCTTCCCGCGAAATCGGCGTGTTTAAAGGGACTTTAAAAAAATAGAGCTCGCCGGTTGCAATTATTCAAGCAAAAGCTTCACTACGCTAGGTTTTCAATAGGGCCGCGTCAGTGCAGTCACATGACACATGGCAGGTCATGTGACGTACTGACGCCATCGCAATCTGCCCACCGTGGCAGGGGGCAACTGGCCCATCGGGAATTTCATCGACGCTCTATAGACAATCTGTTCGGCAGTGTGTGTGGCGTTTGTGAACGTACTCGTGCAAAGGAAGCTTTCGCTTCTCACCAGGGTTAACCAAAGTTTAAACCACAGGCTATTTTATTGCATTCATATGCATTAAATTCTCATTGAAATTTGTTATTTTCACATAAAAAACGTACAGACAGAGGAGCTGCAGAAAACGCTGCGATACGCCGCTTTACAAAACCGCAGCCCTCTTTCAGTTGGAAGCGGCTAGGGAGAAAACGTTTTATACACACAAATTCTACAGTGTCATAGGCAAGAAACTCACACTGAAGAATACCATAACAATCTAGAATTTATCGCCTAATGCAAACAAGATTACAAAAATAACGCCAAAAGATTACGCACAATATGTGACGCTGGATTTTATCCTGTACTTTGAATACGCGTTGAAGAAAAGTAACCGTTCCTGTCCCCACACTAAGGGAAAATAGTTTAAGTAGGAATAAAATGCGACTGATCAAGAAGTAGTTTTATTAATTTCGAAGGAGACAGGCCGATGCCTAAATAATTCGCCGCAATATTCAATCTACATTTCAAAATTCTGAGAGGCACTTAAGTCTGCTTGCGCGGAGGAACGCGAAAGCATGTTACCATGGCTGCCGCGTTGGTTCGGCTTGGGCAGGGCATGTAATGCGAAGGCAAGGTGAGCGCTGGTCCTTACAGGTTTGATAAAGAGGAATCTGAACTCATCTTTTTAACGCGGGAACCCCATGTACACGTTCCAAGCATTCTTAGAAGCTATTACTTATTATCCTGTGCGGCCGAGCTCCTTAACTTAAATCGGAATAAACGTCCTGCCATCCTCCCCCCTTTTTTAGCCCTACACTGAAGGTAGGAGGAGTCAACCAACGTGTGGAGTGCCTTTCAGCCAATCCCGTGGCGGCTAGCCGCTCCGCCATCGGCGGAGTGACGCGTAAATCAAACAGTCCACGCGTATTTTTATTTCTGTGGGCCTAATTTTAGGCTATGTTGTCTGGGACTGAAATTTTTTATTCACAGAAACCTAAAAAAAAGCGAAAGCGAAGCCGCCATGCGACTGGCTGAAAGGCAATCTACGCGTTGGTTGACTCCTCGTACCTTCAGCGTTGAGTTCAAAAAAAGGCGGGAGCCGGGACGTTTAATCCGATTTGAATTTGGGAAATCGGCCACACAGGGCAATGATTCGAAGTTTCTAAGAATGCTCGGAACGTTTAGATCGAGTTCCTGGGGTAAAAACACAAGTTCAAATTCCTCTTTAGTGCACCTTTAAGGGTAACGGAGTGGATTCAAGGAGAAGGCAAGCGTAGCAGGGTTCGGCCGAAAGTTAAGTGGGCCGATAAGATTAAGAAGTTTGTGTTGATACGGTGGTCGCAACCGGCAAAGGACAGGGTGAATTGGAAAGACACGGGAGAGGCCTTTGCCCTGCAGTGGGCGTAGTCAAGCTGACAGTGTGTGTGAGTGTGTGTGTGTGTGTGTGTGTGTGTGTGTGTGTGTGTGTGTGTGTGTGTGTGTGTGTGTGTGTGTGTGTGTGTGTGTGTGTGTGTGTGTGTGTGTGTGTGTGTGTGTGTGTGTGTGTGTGTGTGTGTGTGTGTGTGTGTGTGTGTGTGTGTGTGCGTGCGTGCGTGCGTGCGTGTGTGTGTGTGTGTGTGTGTGTGTGTGTGTGTGTGTGTGTGTGTGTGTGTGTGTGTGTGTGTGTGTGTGTGTGTGTGTGTGTGTGTGTGTGTGCGTGTGTGTGTGCGCGCGCGCGCGCATGGGCCCGTAGATATCAATGTTAATGAGACATCACATAGAAGAATGTGTCTCTTCGGCTTATCAGTGGTACATAGCATTACACACATTTTTTTCTTAGTAAAAATTTCTAATCATGGGCGTTGACACAATTCTTAGAACTCCTAATCGATCAGAATTCCTTACAGTCACTCGGCCGTTGAGTTTCCGTCACTATGTTGTCATATGTAAGATAAACGAATAAGACAATGGTCGCGAAGGTAGCAAGAAACGCGACAGCAACATTGAAAAGAAATGCGCTAACTCGAACCGTTTCTCCAATTTGGCAAGAGCACAAGTGAGCGTATGAGGTTACTTTTGACTTTCAGTTATAATCTGCCTCGCTCTCTCCTGTCACTGGAGTGAAGGCTGCGTAGGGGAGTGGACTGCGTGCAATTCTTTGTGTCTGGTCCGCGGGCGTCAAAAAACAGCGTTCTTGCAGAAGTTGTACCCTCGAGCTCGCATTCGCATCAAGTATTCCGCAGGGGATACTGATATAACATCGCCGTGATAGGTTAGATGTTTTTTAACGTTTAGTAAATTTACCATAGTTCAGTATAATGTTTTTTTTCTTCTTTGTTCCCCCAAAAACATTGGCTGTAAGAACCCAACCTCCTTCTGCAATTTCTGATGTCAGCTGTCATTTAATTTATATTTCAGAGTATTGTTTCGGGGTCTCCTTTCGGGGTAGAAATGGCTTGTTTCTCTTTTTACTTGAGGTTCAGTTAGGCGGTCGATTTAGGATCATTTCCCTGCGTCCATAATTTGGTCAAATCTATTCTCTTGGAGTTTATGCAGCCCGCTAATGGGCTGTAGGCATGTTAGATAAATGGCGGATTTGCGAGTAATTTCGGACCATTCAGTGGCGATGCCTTGTATATTAGGTTTGAATTTGTAGCAATTGCTGTGTACTAAGCAACACAAGCGGAATATAAATAAAACAGCACATAGTGCATGCATTTACGAATAACAATACTGAAAGTAAGACAGATGAAGATCCCACTGCTGCTTGCACAGAGTACATGTAACCGGAACTCGTTGTGATGAGTCTCTGCTCAGATGTTTCTTTTACATCCTTCTGCCAGCGTAATAAGATGAAAGGAACACTTCATGTGCCTTCAGTCAGTGTGGTTTCCTAAAGGGCAACCCACGACGAAACAACTTTTTCGATTGTCTTCGCGTATTCATCGCGTTAGCTGACACCGCTTCAAATATTTAATCCTCTTCCTTCAACAAGACATCCTTTACACCGTCATGACATACTACCAACTCTAAGCCAATCATTGACCGTTGCCATAAAGTCTGTAGTTGTTGGCTATTGCACGAAGAACAAAAACATGACCGATGAATGATACAACACATGTGCTGTCGGTCGACGACTTTTTTTCTGCTTGGCGCCCTAGGATTAGCCATGTATAATTAAATAGAGCGAATCAGTGCGACTGCTTATAGTAAGTGTTTGTAGGCTCAGTAAACTATTCCTGCCATTAAGCAACAACGTGCAGCACGTCGGACGATGGTGTTTAGACACCTCTTCCTGCTTTCCTGTCGATGTATACCGCCTAAGAGCACTGAGGAATGTGTGGTAAGTACGCTGCGCTCATGGTTCCCCTATCCGTGCCTTCTAGTTTATACTCTTCCTGCTTTCGCTACTCTTGTGGGCCAGTGCTTAAGCAAAGCAAGTGAGTGAGATTAGAAACAGCCTTAGTAACGGTTTTCTACCTCAGTCACGAAAAGAAAACGAGTAATTGCGCGTATGCATTTGTTTTCCAGGCAAGTGTGCATTTTGCCTTGACCGCTGGAGAAATTGAGAAATGTCTGAATGCAGTGAGTAAAACATTTATTTCTTTACTTTTTACTCATATTCGTGTTTCTATCGGACGTCTTTGTGCTAGTTTTACTATCATGTTCTTTTCATCTTTTGCGGATGCTCGAGTAAAAGATCATAAGTGTTGGGAACATATTTAAGTGAAAAAAATAAACAATGACCGAACTGGACAGTGACTTGATTTCGTTAATCTAGAGAATGAACAGCTCGAATGTTTCCAACTTTGCTGCCTTCTATTTGCTCCTGTAGGAAAATATCTAAGCCTTATCTTGAATGTATAATATTGACAGAATACGCTGCCCTCATTTAACACCAGACATAATAAATTTGCGCTTATTTCTAACCACTGCGTGAAAAACAGTTTTGCGGTGCGGACATGCAATTGTTCACTTAATCGCGACTTGCAGTTTTTTATCACGGAATTTTTTGTCTGGATTTTTTAGCTATTCAGTAACCTACTGCGCACAAAACTGTTTGCGCCATGAAAAAAATTGGACGGCTTTTCTCGTCTATGATTTTTATAAACATTTCCGTACCTTGCGGTATTCAACACTTCACACTTCGAGATATTTATCTATTCGCTCTTTCCCTACCTTATGCTTGCCGTTCCGCTTAGCTCGGTTGGTACAGCAACAGATCCGGTAAAGCGGTCGTCCTGGTTTCGAACCCATGAGCCTGCTAATTTTTTTTAAGCACGGAAATTATGTGGAAGCTGTATAGGTTTTCTTTCTAGCCTTGTGGCTGCGCTTTGGTGGTCGCCAATGAGTAATTACTCCCTAAATCTTTACATTAAGTAAGACATGCTTTCTTGAAAAAACGACCAATTAAATCTGCATTAAAGTCGTCACTAAGTGATTTTGTTAGTGCGAAGTATTTAAAGCCGAACAATAAGACGACAAGACCTCACAATGGTCAACAAAAACTTGATGCTTGGTGACATCGATGACATTTATATAGAAGTGCGTGCAATACTATACATAAGCCCGGCCAAAAAATTTCAGTAAATGAGTACCGCAGTGGTCAGAGGGCTTCATTTGTGTTGTTCTGGTGGCTAGAGCCACTATTGGCCAAACTCGACAACATGCTTGAAAAGAATTCATGCATCAAAGAGAAGCCAAGTCCTCGGCACCCTGTGGCACTGAGCAGATGCCAGAAACTTGTCTATTCAACTACTTTCCTTACTATTCGACAACTTTGATTTTGTTCTTGTGAGCAATCCTATCAAAAATACACACATGCCAGGAAACAAAAACAGTATCAGGCAAGGGAAGCATACGGGAACGTGTTTTTTGCACTACAATGTGAGCAATATAATGTAAGATTGCGGCTTCCTACAATGCGTGTTCCCAGCCTAAACCAGCTTGAAACTGCTCTGCATTATATGTGATGCAAATTTCTGCAGTAGCTGAGCGTTTAATTACTCGCTATTATCATGTTATGTATGATCGAAGCGCTGAAGAGTAGAGTTGCGAGCGAAATTTGCCGCATAGTTTACCGTTTTTCACGGGCTCAACACTAAAACCCAAATAGGTTGGTATTGTGTTGTCACTCACGAGCCACATGCGTACGGTTGTCATTAACCTCACTCTTGGTTCTTGCGGAACTGAGCTGTACTGAATGGAGGTACTTCCCTCACCTTGTCACCAGACGATGAATTACTCCCAACCTCTTGCATGCTGGAGGTTAGGTTGTTTATTTGCAGATACGGCAGACCACATACACATAGTCCACGCTGGAGGGTATTTGTGACAAATTTGAAGTTCACACAAAACAAGCATATGACATACAGAACACAAAGGCAAAATGTTTATTACGAGTGAAATACAATCAGCAACACCGAAATTGACGCTCTAATTCCTTAACGTCGTTTCCTGCGAAAGTGTGCGAAGGCAAGGAATCGCACTCATTTATTGTTATGGGAAAAAAATTCTCGCAGGCTTAGCTCTGGTTAAACATGGAGTGACGCGATAGCTACAGCTGGACGAGTGGAACTTGCTCTGTGGAATTGCAAAGTCAGTCTTTCGCCGCTTTGTTTCGCTGGGCGTTCCTTCTCCACCTTCGTACCACTTGACACGATGCATACGCACAGCTGTTACAGCTCGGTTTCGCCGGCGCGCCGCGCCGCCGGCAGCAGCAGCTGCTCTGCACCACGTGGCTGTTCACGTGACCAACCACGGGATCATCCACGGCACCACCCCGCCGGCAGCTGCTCCACACTATGTGACAGCGTGGTGGTTTAGCCACAGGGTGGCAGCGCAACCACAGGGTGACGGTGCAGCCACAGGGTGCCTGTGCCACCACGCTGAAGGCTCGAAATGCTACCGTAATGTAGCTATCGCTACAAAAAATTGACGGTGGTTTAGCTCTCGTTAAACCTGGAGTGCCGCTTAACCTGGAGAGTTAAACCTCGAGTGTTTCAATATTTCAATACCAGTACCACAAAATTTTCCAACATTCAAAGTTTCGGCCTTAGAAGGTTGGACATGGGAGTTATTTTTCAAGTGCGTGGTTTCGTGGGTAAAAACTTGAAATCTGACCTTGCATTTTCCCTGTTTATTTTTTTTGCATTTGATGTTCTCGTGCACGCTGTGAAAAGCCGATAATTTTACTCACCGGGGTAGCCAGAAATGCACTCCTGACGTCGGCCGGAAGAGGCCTGTAGGCAAGCGTCATGTCGGCAAACAAAGGTCGCGCTGCGGTCGGCAGTGGCGAGAATTGTAGGAAAAACGCAGCTTTCCTACACTATGCAAAACGAAACTTCGTTCGAAGCGAACTCGCATATGTGGATGTTTCAAAGCGCGCGCATCGCTTGTCGCAAACACATTTTTGTTACTGTAAATAAGGCAATATTTACACTAAGAAAAACCGCGAAAACCTCTCAAAGTACAAAGGACGGGAATACGAGACACTCGCGCTAACAACTGAAGTATTATTGCTATGACACGCCGGTAAATATGCAGAAATTGTCAAAAACAACATGAAGAATGAATCATGATAAACGGACATTGAAACCGGAAGCCAAGCAGGAGAACCATGATCACCCAACTCCCGTTGGGAACAACTCCTTATCCAGAAGGACTATGGAAAAAGTGCTGACACGGCGCCCTTTTTAGGCTCGCGATTTTTTGGCCTCAATGATTTCACGCGTAGTTTTGTCACCGCACATGCGCAGCACGCTTGCTTTGCTCAACTTAGGCATGAATTTACAATCTCGGCAGTGAATACCGATATCTCC